>NC_056732.1:962807776-963107776 GCF_019279795.1 Protopterus annectens
TGTATCTGAAATCTAAATTTCAAGTTGGGCTTGCATTCATCCGTTTCCCTCAGACATACAGGGCACAGCTCCTACATTAAAATCAATATAGTTAATTAAGAAAGAGCTGCACTCTGAAATGTAAGGAGACTTTACATAATAAACTTATGGCTCATACCTCACATTTTGACAATATTCTAATATGTTTAGCTTATAAATAACATATATATTCTATGTCCCTGAATAGTTCCATGAAGTGTTATTTTTCACTATGTAAGATTTTTTGTCACTTATCCCAGAGGAAGATATATGTTCAATATTGTCTTGAAATGGAGAATTTATATATGTTGTCTAGCAGTGCTGAGAAATATTTGTTGCAGTAACCACTGAGAGATTAACCCATGGTTTGCAAAGTGCCATCCCTGTTCTATATTAAACTCTACTTCATTTATTTATGCTTTTTTTTTGAGGGTAAACAAATCAATTTCCTGGCTAAAAAGTAAGATGTACATATATGTGTGTGGGTATTCATTGTATGATAATAAGGATATTCCTGTTTTATGAAAAGTTTAATATTATTGCAGCGTATAGTTTTGGCACTTTAATGCCATGTTTTAGGAAATATTTTGCTCTGTACTACATAATCTAACCCCTAGTAATAAAATACGTAAACATCATGTTTTATCCTCAAGAAAAAATAAATGCATAAATAAATATCTTCAAAGATCATGTATTATCCCACAAAAAAAATAATATCATAAATGAAGTATCCTTCATCTGTATGTCACAGCATTACTTGTTTCACACAGCATAAACCTTATGCATAATTACTATTACAAAAACTTCAGCTGTATGGTTTTTACAGTTAGAGCAGGTTAAATAGTTTATATAAAAAGTAAAATGACAAGACTAGAGTAAGAACTAAGAACCAACACAAAGTTCAAAAATGCAAAGTAACAGACACAGAGGTACTTCCTCTGACTGTCTGCCGATTCCTTATTGAAACAGTTACAAATATTCATATAAAATAAATCAAAATGGGGTATCTAGTGCAATTCATTACTCCAGTTTCATGCATTACTTCCAACAGATTCAATCTGGTATAATCACAGTACTGTCTACAGCATTGTACAAAATCCTTTGCAATCATTGCTCTCAAAATCAGGAATGTATTCCCACTTATTGTTAGAAGATCAGCTTCTAGTATCCTTTATAATCTAAAGTAAAGGCACTATATGTAAAGGAAGTTGATGCAGCTTCCTCTTATTAACTTCCTAGAAACCTTCTACTGATGGCTGCTCCTTCACATTTCAGAAGTTATAGTAACACACTGACCTCTGCCTTGTTTTGCTGAATATACTTATAATATTGAACTGAAGGCAGTTTTGTATGTGTGTGTGTGTGTGTGTGTGTGTGTGTGTGTGTGTGTGTGTGTGTGTGTGTGTGTGTGTGTGTTTTAATATGAAAAACGTATTACATGATTTGCTGAAACACAATCCAATATACTTGAGAGAAAACTAGTCTTAACACATAAGTACTTATATTTCTACTAGGACTAAAAACTTGAGATTTTGAGGCCATAGTCAGAATGTCCCATTTTGCAGCATTTACCTTACAAGAAAGTTGAAAGAGTCATCTGCCTCAGTTTTGATTTCTTTTAATTTATGTTAGATTATTTCATTTATATTTTGTTGACCAGACTAGTCCCACTAAGATCCTACTCATTTTCAATGGAGACCTGAAGTGGTAATGCTACTACTAGGGGAAATTCAGCTAGGTTATTGGAGAACTGTGCCTACTCTTTTTGATGGGATCTTCAGTATCTACCTGAGTTACCATTAGCCCATGCAATGGGACTCTGGCATAATGACTCATCTGATTTTGAAATTTATACACAAACACATATGCATTAATATATATATATATATATATATATATATATATATATATATATATATATATATATATATATATATATATATTTATATATATATATATATATATATATATGTATAACAAGTATAACTATGCATACATATATATATATATATGTGTGTGTGTGTGTGTGTGTGTGTGTGTGTGTGTGTGTGTGTGTGTGTGTGTGTGTGTGTGTGTGTGTGTGTGTGTTTGTGTGTGTGTGTGCATGCGTGTGCATATCTGTTTATAATGTCGGGTGGGTCAGGTTTCAAGTCTCAAGTTATCAAACCCAAGCCAGAATCCCAACTCAGTGCAATTCAGGTATGTGCTTTAACAAGGGTCCTGCACTACTGGGGCACGTCCTTATAGTTGCCTATAGGTATCAGTCTATATGTAGAACACAGGGAAAACTGGCACTTGTTTCCAGTACCATCAGTAAATGAATGATGTTTCTTGAGGTCAAAATGTACCATTTACTTCATGTCAGCATAGTCACCCTACCATAATCGTATCTCTAAGTTTATGTAATAAATCTTCCTAGCCTCAGTTTATGTGGCTGGAGACAATGATGTATTCCTGCCCTGATTAGATTAATCACTTCCTATTAATTAGCACTAGCATTACACATTTATTTTAAGTCTCTTTTCAACAAAGATGCATGCATTTGTGATATCCCTCCCATGATAAACTCAGCTTGTGCTAGTTTACAGCCTATAACATTTGTACTATTTTAGTATGTAAAACTATTGCAAGTGGACCTATCTTTATATTATAACTAACATTTCTTTGTACTGCATTAACAATCTACAAATTATTTTCTTCTTGTTTCAATTATAGATGGATTAATATCTCGCTTATACTTAATGACCAAGTAAATTCAGTATACTACCAAGGACTAGACATTCCATACAGTTGTTTATGTTTTTCCACTTTCCCTAGACATCTCTGCAAAGTTTTTTTGCTACAGGTACTAGTACAAGATACACTTACTGGAGGTTCACTGATTCCCACTGTGGGAGCTACACTTTGCTGTTTTATAGGCATTACTACTTTAGCAACTAGAACATATGACACATGTTGCTGACAACCTCTTATAATGTATCTGTTTTGACAACATTTAGATGGAACAAACTAAAATAGAAGTAATTTATCTCGTTCTTCGTTTAAACCTGTTTGGTTCACTGTCATCGAATGCTGCGGTTTATCTTGGACCTAGAACATGCAGAACCCTTTATTTTCTCTCATAACACATTTATAATTGATATATCACTAGAAAACTAAATTCATCCTGTCATGGAAAGGATGGTATGCTTCTGGCATAAAGGATACACGGCTGGTGCTCTCAGTCACAGGTTCTGCCAGATTACCCCACCTAGCTGCAGTTATGATTACTACAGTGTAATACTTTCGGATTTTAATTTGACAGGCTGTCACATATGTTTTATTACTTGTTCCACCATATGAAAATGGCAATTAACATATATTTATCACATCACAAACACAATGATGTACTAATAGTTATACGTAGCCAGGGACAAGATTTATGTAAAGTGTTTGCATCAGTTAGGCACTAGGTACATAGGATAGGAATACAGCACATAAGCTATAACCTATGCTATACCAGACTATGCAAACTGGGCGCCATAGTCGAAAACACATCTGACACAGATATCCTTCAGAAGGGCCTCACAGAAACGGATAACTGGTGCCAGAGCCATGGCCTAAAGTTAAATGCCAAGAAATGCATAGTCATACCCTTCGGGAAAAACAAGGTTACCCATAGCTACCATATAGGTGGCAATCCACTGAGCACAGAAGAAGTCATCAGGGATCTGGGGACCCAGTTTGACAGTAGCCTTTCGTTTGACACTCATGTTGCTAAAGTAGTTAGGAAAACCTTCTACATTGCCCACCTGATCATGAAGGGATTCACATCTAGATCAAGGGAGGTCATCACCCCCCTGTACTCATCACTCATTAGACCTATGATTGAGTACAATGCCCCATTCGGAATGTATCTGACCAGACACCTGCAGCAGCTGGAAAGGCCCCAAAAGTTCCTCACCAAAAGGATAAAGGGTCTCAAAAATATGTCTTATGCTGCCCGACTGAAAGAACTCCAGCTCTATTCAGTCTCATACCGCTTGCTCAGAGGTGACCTGTGCCTGACATATAAGGCCATGTCAAACCCTGATTTGATGAATATGCTTCACCTCAAAAAATCTAGATCCCTCAGAACCACAAGGGCGGAGACTTAAACCTTGACACGGTTATTAATAGAACATGCTGGAGGGACAGATTCATCACCCAGAGACTCCCTATGCTGTGGAACAAAATCCTGGTACAAGTGAGGCAGAGCACCTCGCTGGCCTTGTTCAAGAGGAATCTTGACCAATGGATGGGGGATCGCAGATATACCCCAGGGATTACTTCAGTGTCACTGCTTGACAGAGGCACAGCAAAATAATAGGCATAGTTTTATTCAAACTAAAGGGGTGGCGAAAGCCAAATAACTATGGGCTAGGCTTATAAATGCCCTTGGGCAGATAGCCTAGTATGAACCTATGAACCTATGAACCTATGAACCTATTAGTCACCAATAGGATTAGATATAGAGAACAGGTATGAAAGATGACACGTATCTTGCTGTAGCTTGAACAAACAGCCTATTGCATACACTTATGACCCCAGCTTGAGTTAATTAACATTAATTTCTTTGTTAAAGCAGATAAATACAGCATGTCATGTAAGCTAGATTTAGATCGAATTAAGTTCATTTAAGGGTGAAAGCCCTCATCTATTTGTTTTTCAATAAAGAAGTTTAGATTTCTAACAAAGTTATAATAGTTTGATTGCTCTGGAGTCTTGTACAGTGTATAGTTCTTTTTCCTGATTTTTTTGGATTCTTACCCAGCAGCTTTTTTGTTCACAAATACCAATATTTCCTGCAGTCTATAGTTTTTCCTTATGGGCGGGAGACATCTTACCTCCTAAGGGTGGAAAACTATTGTGTCTCAACACAAAAATCTGTGTTGTTCTTTATATCAGTCCTGTCTGTCTGCAAGGGAGGCAGGCATACC
Organism: Protopterus annectens; assembly: GCF_019279795.1. NCBI lineage: Eukaryota > Metazoa > Chordata > Ceratodontiformes > Protopteridae > Protopterus > Protopterus annectens. Next base: position 962,812,753 of record NC_056732.1, read on the forward strand.
TCTCAACCCCTTAGAGCAAGAAGTCTTGACAAAGCCATAAATAACAGGGGACAAAGGCTCAAAAATAGGGATTATTTTTAAATATTGCTGTTACAACCTCAGAAAGTTGACAGAATAGCAGGTTTTGCATGTGTATGAATTTACTGAAAGGTAGAAAGTCTGAATCTCAAATGTCTGTCATTATTTTCTGATTTCATTCCTCAAAAAATTGCCAATGATTTGCCAGAAAACCATAATTGCATGGGAAACAAACCAAAAAATAAAAGGCAAAAATCTGGACATTCTGCGAAAATCTATACAGTTGAGACGTATGGAGGCAGGTCATTTTCCTACATTTGAGAGCAGAACAACTGGTTGCAACTATCTAAAAAATTATCTCAACAAAGCTTTATATATCATTGCTTCTATTTGAACAAGCCCAGCATGAGTAATATGATAAACTGACTTTAAGAACCATGGCAACAGATGCATCTAAAGTCCCAGCAAGACTCGGTTCAAACCAAGGACTTAGAGACACTATCTTCAATCTAATAAAAGCACCAAAAGTCACAGCAAACTACTACAATTATAATCCTCAAGCCATGGAGGTTAATGGAAGCAATCACTTTGACCTCAGGAAAGCCAAGCAAATGTTAGAAAAGCATTTAAAGAAAATTAACTCATTATATCCGAGTGACTCCTCCAGGTGCATCTGCAGTTAACTCCCACTGCAGCCTCTAAGCATCAAATATTGCTTGTTCATATTTGCATCAATAGTTCCAAAAGCATGCTGTATACAAAGCTTTAAAAGATTTTACCTTAAAGCTTACACAATGGCAAACTCAACTGCGTTAATGTTTGACCTCTGTCTAGTGCAGGTAAATAGATATTAACTGTTGTTTTTATGATATTAATTAACTTAGATATAATTTTCACATCTTTCTAAATTTCTCAACAACCAAGTAACACAGATAGAACTCCTTTGCCTCATTTGAAATCTCTCAGCTAGATGAATAAAATGCTGCTGTGTGTATGTAACTTGAGTTGTTGGTGAGATATTGTAAGTTGTTTATAAAATATTACAAATGTAGTAGTTACTGTGGTTACTGTGACTTATAAAATATAGCTTAAGACCTAGAACCTAAAGAATACTACCACTATAAAAAAGAGTTTGTGATGAACAGCTTGCCATTTATACTTCTTTCATAAACCCTATGGTTTTAGGGATATGAACATTTGTTTGAAATGTGAGGACGTGATTTGATTCTGTCAAAAGGCTTAGGCTCCGCTCATTGGAAGTTACAGTGCAAACTTTTTGAGCTCCATTGGAGCAAAGGGAGGAAATCTACTTAAATACAAAGCTAGATAGCAAGTTTCTACCTAGGGGAATGAGGTTAGTGAGAAAACCAATTTGGAATAATAATGATCGTGATCTTAACAATAAATGGAATAACACCACAGAAGAAGCTTGGCTTAAACTCATTGAAATCCTGCTTGAAAACAACAAGTGACAACAAGTCATCACAGAACCAGCTTTAGTACAACTTGAAGAAAAAAATCAGACACTCACATCAGGAGGGTTTTACTTTGGATGAGTCTCTTTAATTTTCAAATTTACATTAAGGCAAAAAAAAAAAAAAAACTTAAGAAACTTACAAGCAATGAGAAGGACTATGGCAGGAATGGCAAAGATGGAGATAAGGCAAAAACATACTTTTATGACCAACCTACTAAAGTCAGAAACCCTGACCCCTTTGGAATATTCAACCACTGTAATGGCCAAGCGTTAAACAGCACTGATGCTATTGGAACTGATAACCAAGCTACTGATACTACTCTTGACAGAAATGCTTAGTGCCAGAACAAAAGTGACCTAACAACATGTCACACTTGAATCCGCAATCAAATGAACTGAACCACTGATAAAATCCAAGGCACCTCGGTGAGATCAATAATAAAAAATAAATAAATAATAAATGTATACATATATTTAGCAATTGTAATAATGTTTAGGAGATGGTTTATCAATTTTTAAGTATTAACAAAGTTGTATTGAAGTTGTTTTGATTGTTAAAAATATGTGCAACTAGCAATACACCTTTAAGGAATGGCATTTGTTTGTGTTTTAGCGCCAATTTCAGTATTTAAACAGTGAAATGTTTATGTGTGGGTTTTGCGAACTTTTATGTGGATTTAGTTCTGAAGAAGCTCATACTTCATGAGTGAAAGCGCTTAACTTTTTTCCATGTAATTTATTGTTTTGGTATTGCACTTTAACAATAAAGTCTTCCGCTTGGTATACAGTGTTTGGGACGCTTATTGATCTCACCGAGGTGCCTTGGATTTTATCAACATGTCACACTTAGCAGAATTTTCCTTTGGCTTCCAGAGCAGCCTCTCCAGACAAAACTCAATAATAGAGAAAAGAAAGGAAATCATCATGGATTCACTTCACACAACAGACACTCAAGCAACAAGAGGGGATGGAGAAATCCTACAGGAAAACACCATGCCCCAAGGAGATGAAGAAAATTGGACAAGACGAAAAAAAGGACATGAATATTTCCACCCAGGAAGATAGCACCATCTCCTCAATAGATACTTCACAGAACTCAATCCAGCCACCAGTAACCCACATAAAATGAAAATATGGAACCCCTCCAAGATGCTACTGACTGGAAATGAAACAAAAGTGCTTTAAAAAGGAAATGACATTTAAACCCCATAGCAAGAGTAACTTGGTTAATGACATTATCAACCTTAAGCTGTTTTGCAGGAAGCTGAACTTGAGAATCTTTTTTCATGAAAGGAGAACAAAATTTATATGTGTCAGACATGATGAGAAGTAAGAAACGGGGAATGAAATCATCAACCATGAGTCTAAATGGAAGAAACCAAGTACATTTTGCCCACCTCTCTATCCAACTATATGGGTATTACAAGGGGAAATATGAGGAAGACATACACAGATTTCTTATCAAGCCCTGCAAGAGAAAGTTTTATAACCTCCAAGAATGAAATATCAGCACTTAAAAGTCTTAGCACCGATAAGAGGAGTAGAATGATAAAGACAGATAAAGGTGAAGCAATCTTCATCACTGATACCAATTCCTACAACCAGAAAATTGAGACCATGTTTGGAACTCAGGACTCCTACCCTAAGGTGGACATTGAACATATTATCAAAGCCAACAGACTTGTAAACACAAGAGCTGCTGCTCTGAACTCAGGTAATCTAATCAATGATGATTTAGTTAATGTTTTAAATTTTTTCATGGTAACTCAGCCCAAGGATACCCTGTTTTTTTTGGATTCCCTAAGTCACACAAAACCCTTGCTGACCCCCCCCCCCTTTATCATCCCATGGTTGCAGGAGGAAGTTCTACCCGAGTCCATATTGATTTATTTGGAATTTAAAAAAATACCAGAAATGCTCCATAGTATATCTTGGACACTTTTGACTTTCTGAGAAAGGTTAGAGAAATTAGGATTAAGCCAGACACAGAATTAATCACTACTGATGTGGAAGTGCTTTACACAGTACATGCAAGAGTACTGCATTGAGGCAGTTAAAGACTTCATGGGCAGTAGGACTTCCACCAACCTCATGGAAATACATGCAATAGGTGAGCTTCTCACATACCTTTATGACCAACCTACTAAAGTCAGAAACCCTGACCCCCTTTAGAATATCCAACCACTGTAATGGCCAAGCGTTAAACAGCACTGATGCTATTGGAACTGATAATGAAGCTACTGGTACTACTCTTGACAGTACTAAAAAACAGATGCTTTCCTTTTAACCAGAGGTGGTACAAACAAACAAGGGTAATAGCCATAGGAGCAGCAATGGCCTCATGCCTGGCAAAGCTAGCCATAGCCAAGTGGAACGAAAATACCATGAGTATCTCCTATATATGAACTGGTATTATCATGTTACTGATGATATCTTCATCTCCTGGAACAGCTAGTTGGAAAAAACATAAGGAATTATTTGACTACATTGAAAAGTCGACAAAATTCCTACATTTCACTAACCACTACAGCTTTGAAAAGGTAGAATTTCTGGATCTCGCCATTTACAAAAAAGTGATACAGTGTTAAACAGTGACCTGTTTAGAAAACCCACACTGGTCAACCTGTTGTTACATGCAAACAGTATGTTCCCCAGAATCACAAAGAAAAATGTTATAAAGTCACAAGGGATGAGGCACATGTAGCTGAGAAAATTATGCAATTTCTGTATAATCTGGACAAGCTACAAAGTGACTTGGTTAGAACCTAATAAATGACATACTTGGTCCAATTTCAAACATGAAAGAGAAAAATGACCCATTTCTACTCAATCCACTATGAAGAAAACATATTAATATAGCACGCTCACAGAGTGATACTGACAAAGGGAAACATAAAAGAAGTATGATTCTCACATTTTCAAAGGACTTTCTCAAAATAAAATGTACCATGCTTGAAAACTGTAGCATCATCCATGGAAAACAACCCTTTAATAAGATACTGAGCCTACTTTCTTCTACTGTAAAGGATGGTATTATTAGGAACTAGGTAGAAGGGCAAGTTTTTGCCAAATATGGAGTTAAATGCTGGCACCTTTCCCTGCATGCCTTCAGGATGCGGATGCTATGACTTATGAGTGACAGAAACAGCTTTTATTGTTCAACCTCAAAAAAGAGATATTACAGCACTGCAAGAGATGACTGCTGAAGCAAGTTTGTAGTTTACAGGGCTAGGTGCAAAGCATGTAGAACTTTTTCCATAGGCAAGATTGTCAATGCCCAAAAGGTAAGGGTTATTAAATACTTATCAAACATCTGACTAAAAGATCTTAATAACCCACTAACCGGACAAGCTCTACACTGTAAATACTTTGAGAAATTTGTGTTCCACATAGTACAGAAAGTAATAACTAACCCACTTGAAGAAAACACAGGAGCTATACTTCAGAAAAAGGAATTAGTGTGGCAAAATCACTTAAAATCTTACTGACACCCAGGAGTGAAAACAAACTTCTCCATCAAACCTGTACTTGAACTTAGAAAACTGGATCATGATAGCCTTTACTAATAGTTAGATTATTTACTTTTGGTTTAATATTCCTTCATTGTATTTTTAATTAGCATTATATTCACATTAGCTGATTACTCCAGGACCACATAGGAAAAAATTAGGGAAGTTAAAATCATGGGCTTAGAAACACTTTTAATTTTATATATGTCACACTGCCTTCTAAAACAGACCCCAGAACTGAATAAATTCCATGTAGGCTTTGTGCAGAGCCTACATAGAGTTTACATGTTTGCACGACTGTACAGGATGAGCAGTAGTTCACAATGCATATTAATGACACACGGTGCACCTAAGTTAGGTTACATGGCTGGCAACAGTGTTGTTGGGCAGGAAACCATGTAAGTGTTCTGTTTAAAGCAAAGCACCTACAGATTGTGGATTTGCACAGAATGCCACAGTGACCACCGGGGCTTCATAGATAACTGAATTTGTTAGTGCAACATATCTCCACAAAGGCAGCATAATCCAGGGACATTTAACCAGAAATAGGGACATGTTTGCCATAGATGTCGCATAGACATGTGGAAAAATGAAACACAAACATACCTGCCATCCTCTTTGAGTAAGATATGTGGACAAAGACATTCATAATGTGGGGACAAATGGACAAAATAGGAACCGATTTTTAATGTTGTACTTCAAAACTTAAAAAGATAAAAGAATAAATAGGATGGGAATTAGCATGAACTTTTTGAAGAAGATAAAGTTTGAAACTCAAATTTCAGTCATCAGTTTCTGACTTCTTTCCACAATGACATGCCAATGATTTGCCAGAAAAAAAAATGTTATGAGGAAAAGATCACAGATATGTGACAAATACTGGACATTCTGCACAAATCAGGACAGTTAATAGGTATGCATTCAAATGTATGTAATAGTGAGTCACATCAGTCCAGATGACATCCCAATGATATGGCAGAAAGTCACAAATTTGACAAGGAAAACATTTGCATGTCCTGGGAATATCTGGGCAGTTGAGAATTATGAATGTGAGTATATAGTCCAAACACAGTACAAGACAGCATCCCTGCAGTGCAGAGTATAATGATATCCAATTCCTAGCATTATGTACTAAAGCTGTATTAATGATCTGTAAAGGGACATGGCACTGCCATGTAAAATAAACACTCAGGGGAAGTGCGTGTATTGAAAAGAGACACACAGATGAATTGTAGGAATGAACACAGGGAAAGAGGACAGGTGAAACTCCCCCGTGTACAGCAGAGGACGGCATGTCAATGGAAGATAGTTGTAGCAGCAACATCAAGCACATATCTATATGGTACAGTACAGACTGTACAGTGAAAAATGTGTTGTCTGTCACTGTTACACAAGGTGATATAACAATGGAGAGGTTGTCTGTTTGAGACAACCATCCTTACATGAAAAATGCAGAGGATGTCTATCAGGGATATGACATACAATTGGGGTAGGGTGCATACTGTGAAGCTATGCAAACTGATATGCCTGAATATGAGTGTACTCTCAGCAGAAGTCTCCTGCAAGGTAGCCACAGGTAAATGATCATAGAAAACATCACAAGAACAACCATAATCATGGACAATATCAGAATAATACCACCACTAATACCATGCCTCTGACATAACATATGTGATGTGGAGTGATAAGAGATGAGAACACATGCTTAAACAGCTATTATGGTACATCCAGACTCTATGAGGGCAGCCATGCACACTCTCCTGGCACTGTAATATCTGCAGAAGTTGTTAGAAGGGACACTGCTATACCTGTATGTGACAGTAAGGGCAATACAGGCTAGCTGCCTTGTGTGCATGGCATTTACAGCGGATATAAAAAGTGCACACACCCCTGTTAAAATGCCAGGTCTTGGTGATATAAAAAATGAGACCGCCATAAATTATTTCAAAACTTTTCCCACCTTTAATGTGATCTATAACCTGTACAATTCAATTGGAAAACAAGCAAATCTGTTTAGGGAATAAATATAAAAAAATTAAAAATGTACAATAAGCTGGTTGCCTAAGTGTGTCAAACACCTATGTATGTAGTGTATGTAGTGTGTGCATAAGCTGAACAGGTAGCACACATACATCTGGTGTAACAACTTGATTGGTGTTCTGCCCCATCAGGCAGTCATGTATATTCCACAGAAAGAATACCTAGGTATAGCCAATGAGCTGTATGACAGCACACTGTGACAAATGTGGCACACTTCAGTTATACACCACTGGAAGATGTGTAGGCAGGTACATGAAGAAGGGTGCATTGTATACAATTATTGTTATGATGAAGGCTTGAAACCATGAAGGCATTAGGGCATCTGATGTGCATGTCCTTCACATACCCAGTGCTTGTGTTACATTCAAGGGAATAGTCAACACTGTGACCACATGCTGGTGTATGTACCACTTATCATCTACCCCAGGACATGGGCCACATACTTGTTGGTCTGATTATAGGGTGTGATATCCACATTATACTTGGGTGGTGTGTTTGTTTCCTGATTCAACAAATCCATTCATGTTCCTTGCCATTGCAGATGTTTTCATGGCTCTGGCAGCAGTTTTTGGTATGTGTTGATACTGTATGTATTATACTAATATCACAGTTGGAGTCAATGATTGCCCACAATCTGTAGTCCTTCAGGAAGATGCTTGGACACAGCATGTGTATGTCATCTGTGATTTCCATTACTTAATTAATAGACAGAAAATATCCTAGTAGACAACCCTGATGTACTGAGCTGATCACTGTATCTGACATATAGGTCATGTCACATATTTAAACATAGTGAGATGCTATGTATGTTATATATGTGTCTACCCAATTGATGATATAGCTGTTTATGGCCATATATGACAGTGTTGATTGAAAACCTCAGTGTAGATTTCTGCCAAATGCCTTGACCTGGTCAATTTCCACAAGATGACACTGTTGTCATCATGCATGCCCTTGATTACCTCTTTGAGGACATCTAGAAGATGTAACAGACGTGAAGTAGCATTAACAACTCAAAAAGGTTTGTTGCACACATCTAGAATATCACTAGTATACATTTAGAAGAGTCCATGATGGCATGTTGGTCTACCTCACAGTCGTGGAGAGTCAGGATTTCTCTGTACAATCTGTACCCCCATCTCAGGTTGATGCATGTTGATGTACACACTTCTATGGGAACATAGGCTGTGTGAAGGGTGTGCTGAACTGTGTATTCAACCTTATCAGGAAGGTGTATGTGCTGAGTCACACCTAAGTGATCGATGATGTTATCACAGCCCATTGATTCCATGTGATAGGCCTGGATGAAGGTAAGACAATGCATACTGCCTATCATGATCTGGACTAAAGTTTTGATAGAATCCCCATGCAGGTATCATTGAAAAAGTCTCTAACCTGGGATTAACCCTTACATTAGTTAATGGGTAACCAGTTGGCTCACTAACAGAACACATTATGTGAAAGTTGGTGAATCAACCTGTACCAGTAGAGCTGTTACCATTGGCAAACCCCAGGGATCTGTGCTTAGCCATTCATGTTTTGAACTCTATTTCTCAACAGTTCAGGCTAAAGTATATTAGCTATCACCCTGCATAATGTATTCTGTATATTCAGGAATGTGTGTTTGTTTTACTTTGTAAATAATTATTATATATGTTGACTTGTATGTTGAGCTTTTCTTCCCAGTCTTCCACTGAAGATGGACTACTTGTCCAGTTGGAACTCCCCAATAAACAGATGTCAAATAAATAAATAAATATATGGCATTTGACTTACCAAGTTCCCTGATTATTGCATATAGTGTGCAACCATTAAGTCCATCAATGGTGATAACATAGTACAGGAGGAGCTAATACATACAACTGAATGGTGACAAAGGTACACTATCTACAAATAAATACAGAGATGTATGTTTATAATGTCTGTCTGAAAAGTGGAATTCCATGTTAATCACTGCACTGACAAAAGTTATGCTATGCAGAAACCCAGTGATGCAAGCATTGGGAACACATGTAGATAATATTCTGAACTTTGACCACCAAGTGTCCACTCTAGTATTGAAAGCCTATGTTGTGCACATCATAAAAAATGCCATCCTACTGTATTGTATGACAGCACTGTAGTCAAACCTCATCACAGCACTGAGTATAATGCTCTCTTTTTCATGTACCTCACCAGACACATGTAGCCACTGAAGAGACCACAGGGCTTTCTCAGCAAGATAACACAGGGCCTATATCCATATCATGATGTATGTGGCTAGATTAAAAACTATGCCACTGTAATCTTTATCATATATGATGAGGTGACTTCTGCCTGGCCTCCAGGCTAGTCTCTAACTCTGAATGGGTGGGAGTACTGGATTTCCAAAAGCTGATATAGCTGATGATATCAGCTGAGTCTGCTGAGGTTAATATAACAGTGTTCCACATGCTGGTGTGAAATGCTGTCTGTGATGTCAAGCAGCAGCACATACACACACACACACACACACACACACACACACACACACACACACACACACACACACACACACACACACACACACAGAGACACACACACTTAACTGCAGTGAGAATCAAAGCCCTAGCTATCTAAATGCACAGATTACAAAACACAGTACTTTATGCCAGTGCCGTGGCACAAGTCTGACATTTACACAACTGCAGGTCAACTTATAGTGGATGACATCAGCAGTGCAGTTTGCAGCAAATATGTTGGGTGGCCTGCATGAAATGGATCTGTAGTCGTGCAAATATCAAAGTACAGTCAGTTCATGGGATTGGAGTGGTAACTGCAGGATTCACAAATCCTCTCTTCTGGCTAGACACACCCACACACAGTTGACCACAGTGAGAACAGAATATCTACCTATCTAAGTACACAAACTACAGAACTCAGTACTTTACGCAAGCACCACTGCACAAGTCTGACTTTTACATGGCTTTAGTTCAGCATATAGTAGATGGCATCAGCAGTGCATGTTGGAGAGGAGATGCTGGGAGACCTATATGAAATGGATGTGTGGGCATGTGCAAGCATCAAAATACTGTCAGTCCATGGGATTGGAGCAGAAACTGTAGGATGCACACTTCTCCTTTTCTGGATATAGAAATACAAACACACATGCCCAGTTGACTATAATAAGAACAAAACTCCTACATATCTAAGTACACAGACTAGAGAACACAGTACATTCCACAAGCACCACAGCACAATTCTGACTTTTACAAGGCTGCAAGTGAACTTATAGTAGGTGACATCAGCAGGCCATGTGGTAATTAAAATTTTGTGAGATCTGCATAGGCTCATAGCTTCATATGTGCATATGTGGCCACTAGCCTAATGGCCCTATGGTGTTTAGAAGCCTAGCTGTATAAAAACACAAGTGCCCTTAATGAGCAAAGTTGGATGTCATTGTTAGCAGAGCAATTTTGTGAGCCTCACCCACTGGCCCTGTCCATGAGGGACATAGGTGCCACCCCACAGGTGACTTTACAATCATCCAACCAGTAGTCATTGTTGTGCTTGAACAGGGTCATTGAGGAGCACTGATTCACATGCAGTGGGAACCTACTATAGAGGAGCATGAGTAATTGGGGAATATATATGTCTCCCCAGCATGTTCTATTTATGTTACAGGCTAGGTTGGGAACCCTGGGTGAACTTATTCTTGTCCCATTTGATTTGCAGATGTGCAGCATTTCCAGTAGGGCAGGGTCTGAGACTTAGGTTCATAGGTTCATAGGTAGGTACTAGGCTATTGGCCCTAGGGCCTATATAAGCCTAGCCAAAAAAGTACCCTGGCTTTTGCCACCCAAGAAAATTATTTTCCTGTGCCCCTGTTGAGCAGAGCCACAGAAGTGATTCCTGGGGTGGCTTTCCTATCTACCATCCAATCATCAAGATTTTTCTTGAAGAGTGCTAATGAGGAGCTTTGTTTGATATAGATAGGTAGCTTGTTCCCAAGTATAGGAAGTCTCTGGGACAGTAATCTATCCCTCCAACATGTTCTTTTTCTTGTGTTGACAAGATTTAGGTCCCTAGAGCATGTAGAGGGATTGGGATTTCTTAAAGTGGAGCATGTCCAACAGCTCTGGGTTTGACATAGCTTTTTATGTTAGGCAGAGATTGCCCCTGAGTAGGCAATATGTGATGGAGTAAAACTGGAGTTTTTTGAGACTGTCTGCATAGGGCATCTGTTTGAGGCCGGTAATACTCTTTGTGAGGTATTTCTGCAGCCTTTCTAGTTGTTGTAGATGATGTCTTGTGAGGTACATACCAAAGGGGGCATTGTACTCTATAATGGGTCTAATGAGTGATGAGTAGAGGGGAACAATGACCTTTTTTTTCCTGGATGAGAAAACTTTTGTGATGAGGTGTGCCACGTAGAACTATTTCCTGACTACCGAGGTGATGTAATTATCAAAGGAGAGTCTACTGTCCACCTGTGTCCCAAGGTCTCTTATCACACTTTTGGTGTTAAGTAGACTATCGCCTATGTGATAGTTCATGGGTACAGAGTTTTTACCAAAAGGGATGATAATGTACTTTTTGGCACTGAACTTGAGGCCATTGCTTTGACACCAGGCATCTCTCTCAGTGAAGCCCTTTTGTAGAATGTCCACATCATTTGGAGTTTTGATTAAGGCTCCTAGTTTGCACTCATCTGCGAACTTCATTAGCCAAAGACCTTCTGTGTTAGCCTGTACTTCTGAGAAGTAGATATCAAACAGGAGAGGACCCAGGAATGAACCCTGTGGTACTCCACTTATCACTGGTCTGAAGTCAGATTTGGAGTTTGCTACTTTCACAATGTGGGTTCTGTCAGTGAGCCAGTTGGCAACCCATCTTGTGACATAGGAATTTATACCTAGTGAAGTGGGTTTATCTATAATTCCAGAGTGCAGAATGGTGTCAAAAGCCTTGGTGAGATCTAGATAGGCTGTGTGAACTACCTTACCCTCCTCTACAGCTTTGTTGACTGCTTCAAAGAAGTCTATCAGGTTTAGGAGACATGACCTGCCTTTTACAAACCTGAACTGGGTGGCGTCCAGAGTTTGGAGATTACCAATGTCATTGTTTATAAGTTCCATGATGATACATTCCATAGTCTTGCAGACAGGCTCATCAGGCTAATGGGGCGGTAGTTCTCAGGGTCCATGGTGGCTCCACCTTTGTGGAGTGGTATAACCATTGCTGTGTGCCACTGAGTGGGCACAAAGCCTGAAATGAGTCTATGATTGAACATGGTACTTAGGTGGGGTGCCAGTTCGTTCTGTAGTTCATGTAGAACGCAGCCTGGGATGTTGTCAGATCCCATGGATGCTGTGTTCTTGGCTTTGGAGAGTGTGGTTTTTAGCTGTGCCACCATGATTACAGGAACTTTGTATTCTTCTGGTATAGAGATGGGCCATTTAGGGGGTGAGGGGGGGGGTAAAGTTAGCACTCAACCTATCTGCCAGGATGTTGGCAATATCAATTGATTCTGTATATTTAGTGCCATTGTGCTGTAACTCAGAGCAGATGCTATTGGGATTCTTGACATAGCTATAGAATGCTTTGTGATTAGAATCAGTGGCAATTTTGTTTTCATAACTAGCTTTGGAGGATTTTATTTGGGATCTCAGCTTTTTACTGTGGGTGACCAGGGAGTTCCTCCAATCATAGGATTTTACTTTTTGTTTGCAACAGTTTCTTTCTTCTATTGTAGAGTTTGTTTATGGCAGGGGACTACCAGATTGTCTTCCTTTTTTTGGATGATAGCATCTTGGTTATGTTAGGGATTGCACGATCCATACCCTCATGTAAGTGCTTATAAAGTGCATTTGTGTAGAATTCAGCAGTCGTACCTCTATTTTCCATCTGCATGGGTGTCATGAAGTTTGCCACTTCTGTCTTAAGAAGTTAGCTTTGGAGAAATTTTTTATGGTGGTTTCCCTAATGGTGGGGGAGGGGTTGCGATGTGGATGTTTAGGGTGATTAGCTTGTGGTCGGATCTGACCAACGAGGAATTGACCTCTGATGTGAAACACCGGCTGTCCATGTTGGTAATGATCAGGTCTAGGATACTGCTGCCACTGGTAGGGGTGTAGATAAGTTGATCCAAGGCATTGGAATTTATGAATTCTAGAACACGTTGCACAAAAGAATTGGTACATGAGCAGTTTTCCCAGTTAATGGTGGGGTAGTTGAAATTACCCATGATTAGGGTGTTAGGTTGTACCCTAATATTTTACAGTGTATCAAGAAATGAGGAGTGGGAATCCTGGGGCATGGTGGGGGATCTGTAGCAAGCTACAATTTGGATTGCGGTCTTGCCCAGAGTTAGTTGCATTTGGATAATCTCGGATGCATTATGCTGAGCAACTAGCCTTGAGGTGTGGATATCCTTAAAGAATATGGAGACGCCTCTGCCTTTAGTGTTTCAGTCCATGTTAGGTGGCCAAAAGGTGTGGTATGAATTATAGCCTGGTAATGCAGGGATGCTCTCTGGAGCCTTGAACTTCTCTGTAGGTAGACATAGGCCACCTCTCAGCAGCCTGCATGATACTGTGTACACTGGCAGGTCTTTCAGTCTTTCCAAGTTTGTCATGTTTGGAGGCCCTGGAGTTTCCCAGGCACAACCCTGTGTTTTCTCCAGTTGCTGCAGGTGTCTGGTGAGGTACAGTCAGAAAGGAACATTGCACTCAATTAGTGGTCTGATAAGGGTAGAGTACAGCAGAGGTATGGCCACTTTGGTCTTGGATATGATGTCCATATGTATGATGTACACAGTGCAGAATGTGTGTGTCACTACTATGGACACACATTGATGAAAGTTTAGATTGTTATCAACATGTGTTCCCAAGACTCACAACACTGCTTGAGCTTATGGGGTTGCTATGTATATCATAATTAGCAGGAGTACTTCATTGCCAAAGGGGACAATGAGCCATTGTATGCTTTAAGTTTCAGTCCATGAGTTTGGCACTAATCGTTTGTGTGTGGCGGCCCCTTCCATAATATGCTACCATCACTTGGGGACTCAATTCCTGTGTCCAGTTACCAGTCATCTGTAAACTTGGTAAACCACAGGCTATATTCCATTGCCTGTGCTTCAATGATGTAATTTGCAAACAGTTGAGGGCCCAGCGCAGATCCTTGTGGCATTCTAATGGTAGTTGTCTAATGGTGAAGGTGCAGTTCCCAACTTTGAGTGTCTGTGTTATGTCATTGAGCCAATTCCCTATCCCTGTACTACTGCATGGCTTAATTCCCACATGGGATATATTCACTATAACACATGAATGGAGAATAGCATCAAAGGCCTTGGATAAGTCAACATATGCAGTAGGTCCTGTTATCACTCATCCAGGTTTGTGGGGTCAGTATACAAGAAGTAGACAAGGTTCAAAAAGCAAGATCTACCCTTGGCAAAATCAAAATGGGTGGGATCAAGTGTGCTGAAGGTCATTTATGTCCCTGTAGAAATGGTCTATGCTTATTCCTTCCATAGCCTTACAGATAAGTGTTTTTATACATATGGGTCAATAGTTATAGTTCTGCATGTTACCAGACTGATGTGCATTCCATAGCACACATTTTTATATTGCGTTTTTTACTGTGGTTGATATATGTGTAAAAAAAGTACTGAGACACCAGGGTTGCAGTGCTTGGGGGGGTGGCAACAGATGGATGTATTGTAAATATGTGACATATTGTTAGATAGGACCCTCAGTTTGCAGTGTTTACACATGTAATTTCATGTCATAAAGAGGGAATGGACAGGAAACAGCAGTAATACAGCATAATATGTGCATTTCTATAGATCGGCAAGCAACAGGTTTTTGCAATGATTAGCAAAGTGCATACGCATGCGAGATAAACGTTTGCATGTAGGTAAGCAGTGCACAAATAGGAGATGCATTGTTAAAGTCTGACATTTAATATTACGTCTATGATTTGCAGCTTAACTGATTCTGTGGTAGCATGAATTAATGCATTCATGCTTTCCTTGTTGGGGCCAGATGGTACTGGGTTTAAATAGAGGTGTATCTAATACATTTAACTACATTTCTGCCATATTTAATACTTTTAAATACATTTAAATATTTTGCCACCATTCCCCATTGTTGCGGATTGGTGTGCGATGCACGCCTTTACATAAAAATGACTTAAAGAGGTGAAATGAGTAGATAGCACAGTGATGAAATGGGGAGCAAATTGGGGGGGGGGGCAAAGGGAAAGTAGGGCAGGAATATGCAGGAGGGTGATAGAAAAGAACCATAGCTATCCATTTCTTTAACAGTGTAAAGTGAACACACGTGGAAAACATTAACCGAATTTGGACTGTCACCTCCAGAGAGAAGGGTGACCACAACACAATCATGTTGTATAGCCAATTGTACCATATCAGGTGTGTCAAGGAGACATGTGTGTGAAATGCAGAGCTATGTTTAGGACATTTTTTTTCTTTTTTGGTGAGACAGGTGCATTTGTTTTTTTTTTTTTTTTTTTTTTTTTGAGAGAGACAGGAATGTTGGGGAATGGAAGCAGGAATGTCTGGTCAGGTAAGTTGGGAAGGTGAAGAAGCAGTTGCAGACAGACAAGACAAACAAGAGAAGAGACAGGGATGGTGATGGACACAAAAGGTTGGGGACATCATGGCTGGGGTGAAGGTGAGGACATCTTCAACCCAGGGTCATCAAGCTGGGCAACAGTGAGAATTGAGTACTCACCCACTGGCCTATCATCACTGTCACCTCACTCTGTCACTGACTGGAGTGTTTGAAGTCTCCTTCTCATCCTGGTAATATGTAAAATTAGGGAGAGCAGTGTATCCAACTGGCATAGATGTGCACCAACAGTGTGGCATGCAACCCTACACACCATCCCTGTCAACTCGGTGTGGGTGATAAAATCACCACCTCTGCCACTGCTCCCAGAGAGAACCACTGGACCAGCCTCCGGGCAGGACTACCTGAAGGGGCAGGTAGTGCAGGAGCAGCAGAGGTGGTGCTGCCAGGATGGCTCTCAGACATACTGGGCAATGGTGCTAGAGCCAGAGGAGGAGGGCAGATAGATCCTTTGGGGTATGCTTACCCCATGGTGCTGTGGAGCATTTAGTGATGTGGTGCACATGAATGACATGGATACATTTTGACAACATGTAATAAAATTAAAAAAGTTAAAGAAAAGAAAAGAAAAAAAAAAAAACAAAATACAAATAAAATAAAAAAGATAAAGGGTGGGTGAGAGAAAAAAAAGACATACGATTAGTACCTTCGTATGTGGTATACAGTGTATTAATGCAATTATTTCCCTCTGTTATCTTAACTTTTACTTTTAAGACTACAAACTCCTAAGAAATACCTTTTACTTTTAAGAATACCAGCTCCTAACAGATGCACACTATAGTACAGATTGCAGCAAGTACTCCTTGGCATGTGCATGTACTGCACATATGCATGTTACAATTATACAGATTACAGTTTTCAGCAGGGCATTTGTGCCCAGACGGTGCCCTGCATTGCACACTTCCAAGCACCAAGTCTGTGTGATGGTAAGCGGAGCTCAACAGTGCCAAGCAGTGAGACATTACATAATTGCAGTTGAAATTTCAAGGTTATTGGATGTACAGGCAGTTGTGTATGTGTGTTAGGCTTATGTGAAGGCCATGCCAGTACAGAGAGCATAAATATACATACAGGAATATAGTGCACAGTAAAGTACAGTCATACATCTGATAGGTGTGATAATAAATATCTACAGAAATAACAGAAGTCCTACACTTACACCTGTTGCCACAACAAGGTTGAGAAAACCACTTGTCTATATTGCAGTTCATTGCTAACAGATAACTTTTACTTTTAAGAATACCAGCTCCTAACAGATGCACACTATACTACAGATTTCAGCAAGTACTCTGTGGCATGCACATGTATTGCACATATGCGTGTTCCAGTTATACAGATTACAGTTTTCAGCAGGGCATTTGTGCCACTGGTATAGAGGTTTTAATTTAATTTAACTATAATTGAATAATTAACTGTATTGTATAGTTGTGAAGTGTGGTATTTGAACCCACAACCTCTGATTAAAGTCTAATATTGTACTCTTGGTTTGTGCTAAAGTCTAATATTGTACTCTTGGTTTGTGCTACAGACCAATGCATGCATACTTGCTTTTACAGTTGAGATATGCATGCTCAGTTTGATGCAACACTATACAATACCAAAAAAGCTATATTTAACTTTTAATGCTACAATAACAGTACTCTTCTGCTGCATACATGCCACATGCTTCCCTCATCCTTGCCATTCTAGCCCTATGGGTTCAGACATTGATCCCCAGGTGCCTGACAGCTGTGGAAAAAAAAGAAGAGAATGGAATACCATTGTGAATGCTAATTTAGCCTATATTCAGCTTTTAATTCTTACAAGTACTCTCTGTAGTTTATACTTACACAGGAGAGGGATGTCCATAGTCCTAAATTCCTTAATCTAAGCATCATGGGGTGTCCCTCTTCCTCCATGGTAGGTCATTGAAATGATGCCTACATTGGTCACCAGTGCACAGGATGCCAGTGGCATTGGTTACAGCATTGGCTAAACTATCCCAGGCTTCCGATTTATACTGGGAGGCAGAATAGTCCCCTTGCAGAAGGCTTGCACTGTGGTTCTTATCTAGAAGTCCAATAAAAATCTTGGACTCCAGGACACCCTATCTCTGTGCCCTAAAAATGACACCTTCTCCACAAATGCCTGCCATGTCTACCATGGCTCAAGAACAATGGAGAGTGATGGTTTCCCACCAATTGCAGTGATCACATTTACTGGGAATATGCACACTTTGGAACTGTTGTGCTCCACTTACCATCTCACAGACATGGTGTCCAGCATTGCACACGTCCAAGCACCAAGTCTGTGTGATGGTAAGCAGAGCTCAACAGTGCCAAGCAGTGAGACATTACATAATTGCAGTTGCAATTTCAAGGTTATTGGATGCACAGGCAGTCGTGTATGTGTGTTAGGCTTATGTGACTGCCATGCCAATCCAAAGAGCAAAAATATACATAGAGGAATATAGTACACAGTATAGCACAGTCATACATCTGATAGGTGTGATAATGCATATGTACAGAAATTACAGAAGCCTTACACTTACATCTGTTGCCACAACAAGGTTGAGAAAACCACTTGTCTGTGTTGCAGTTCATTGCTATAAACTGCAACATCACAACAGTAAAAGAAAGATTGTACACTCTGTACTAGAGCCCAGGCCCACCTGCACTCCAGGCCTACACTTATACCTGCTGCTACATGACTAGTTACATGACATTCCCTATTTTACTAATCATTCTTAAGGTCTCACTGCTAACTGCACCACAACATAATTTAATGAGTGTAATGGATGCCTAATAGTATTAATTGAATGCATCCAGTTTCTATTTTTGGCTCTCTGCATCCTGTCTGCTTCTTGAGTGGGCCAGTTATCCAGTTTGTGCACTGCCTTGTTTCACACAAACAATGTAAGCATATCCAACCCCCAAACCTGATATTCATTTTTCTCCATCTCCCATGTTTGCTCTATGAGGCCCATCACACAAACACAAGCCAATAAAAAAGAAAAAAGTAAAGAAACAAAAGAAAAGAGAGAAGTGGTTGAAACAAGGAAAAGCAATCTATGACATACACACTAGAAAATGTTAGTACACATGATATATTTCTGCAGAGGTCTGAATTTGAATTCTCCCTCCAATGCATCTGTAGAACAAAATATAGGTGCCTTATCTCTCTTTGCCACACAAACAGCTTTGGAGCAAAGAACTTAATACTCACACAACCAGCTGCAACATCATCCATACTGATATCAAACCATACATGTGTTATTTGTATATGTATTAGTTTTGGATGTAGTGCACCTAGTGATCACACAACCTGTCATGATTATTGCTTGCAAATATATAAATTTCTGTATTTTATGGCCACTCTTTTATCTGAGCAGTAATCTGAGACATGCAGCGTGTAAGCCATTCTATATCATTGGCCTTAAAATGTGTGAGGATATTAAGTGGAAATAATATCATATGCAGTTCCCAACAAATGAAAAGTAGGTTGGATGTTAAGGAGCACCACCTGTGATTTTTGTGTTGCTTACTACATGTCCAACCTTAACTTTAACACTTTATAGCTCTAACCTGACACACTCAGTGGAAGTAAGGCAGCCTGCAGTGCTGTTGTGTTTTCCTTCTCCTGACCACTAATTATTCACAGTTGCAAGCCATTAAAAAAACACTGAGGGAATGCCTGTACTATGCTTACATTTCCTACACAGATCCAATATTTTTGGGTTCAACAATTCTAATGAGTTCACACCTCCTTTGCATATTCACCATGCTAACAGCCCTGACTCTACAGCATATAAAAAGGCAACCATGGAGCTAGACAAACTGATGGTGAGGAGACTTGTTTATGTTGGGAAGACTACACATAGTGCTACTTCTGCTATTTCTTCAGGACATATCTGTACAGAGGAGTAATGAACTTCAGAAGGTATGCTTCCATTTAGTCAGCTACATGCTGCATATGTTGGAATGTATTTAAGAAAAATTTGAAGCAAAGGCTTTTACACGTTTATCTGTATGCATTAGTTAGAAGTGTACTGATGTCATGGGTATGCTTGCCAAGCCATTTCACAGGTGAACATGATTGCCAGTACATGAAAATGGAATTCTGAGTCATAAATGTGTACTAATGTTTCAGGGACAGTTCCTTTGATAGCACTTTTAGAATCTTAAATATGTTTTTTTAATGAAATATGCCATTTTCCTGTTTTTTTTTGTGGGGGGCTGAGTTACTGCTATGGCACAAACAAGAATAGACTGTTCTTTTGAAGGGGGAAGGAAAGGTGCATTACTGTTATGGCACAAGCAAGGATATGTTGCTCAAGTTACTCTCCTTGTTCTGCATCCTACCAGTTGTCCATATTTCACAACTTTAGACTGTTGTATGTTTCTACATGGGGTAATACTGAGTGGCTATCTTTTCTGTTTTATCTTGGATCAGTTATTCAGTACTTTAATGTGTATCATCCTTCTGTTGTCTTTTAGGACACCTAGGAGTATGCCACCCAGACATATCAATCCTCAGAGACCCCTTCATCGATGCTGAGAGTCAGGTCATAGTGGATGCCTTTAGGCAACAAGGTGCTTTTCTACTGGAAAGTGAATGGGGAGATATGGCATGTAATATGCAAATTTCACAACAGATAGTTGCTGATATGTATGCCATGGGTGGCCATGGCAGACATGTGAGCAGGATCACCACAGGGCCACTAACATGATTACATCTGTATGGAGGACAGCAGCTGCAGTGGGCTGTGACCAGATGGTTACCAGGGGAGGGCCTGCTAGAGAACCAACACTAACACCAAATGAATAGCTCCTGGCTAATATCGAGGATATAGACAGCTCACAGGAGAGTGCAGTGCAGCCTGTCCTCGATGTGGGAACAACAGTGTCAGAGACAGCAAGCATGTCCCAGGAGGCATTTCCAGGTAGGCTTTGCTATCTCAACAGTTGAATACTGTTGTATAGTAAAATAATTGAAATCAATACATTACTTCTGTGCCGTATGTATTTTGGGGGTGAGGATTAAAGAATGCTACAATTATCAGCTTAGGTTTGAGTCGACAGCCACATTCTTATTGAAAGTATACTTTATGGACATATAAAGGGGTAAAAGTATTACCCCATGTGTTACTGTTAACTGTGATAATGTTGCTCTTATCCTCTGCTTAACCTCTTCCAGGACCATCTGGTTTACAGAGGAGAATCACTTCTACAGATGGTAAGCCAAATATTTTTATGTCAGTACGCTGAGCAATTTAAAGAAATATTTTAATGTGCACTGTTGATGCCAGGCCTGTTGTGTGTTTTGCTGTACTGTCTGCATTAGTGGCAGCACTGTTACTTTGTTAGCATATATTGTGGTATAGTAGTGTATGTATTAATGTATTCATGTGTTTGTTGGTTTTTATTATACATGATCATAACAGTGTGAGTGTGGGCCCTCTGCCACCTGATGTCAGTATATCAGCAGGCTCTGATGATGATGGTGGCCAAACTGAGGCACAGTTGGGGGAGTGCAGATGTTGAATCTGACACAAAGGTTGACATGCAGCCATCCCATGCAATTCCATTGGACACAGCCAGGAGGACTATACCTACCTATTCCAGTGAGGCCACAGATATTGGACAGGTGGAGGGTGAGGCCATTGATCAAGGAAGTGTGGCTACTATTGCTTCAGTACCTGTTGAGTCTGTTTGTAGCCAAAGTGTGGGCAAGATGCCACACAGGAGGGTTGATAGAGGAGCTAGGTAGGGGCCTGCTGTCCCTCCTCCACCTGGTGCAGGTGTTTCTTCCTGTGCCACTCAACATATATTAAGGACCATCATGGAGGCACAGGCATGGTCCCATAGGTGCTAAGGACAAATGCTCATGGTTGTAGATGTGGCACCATGTGACATGCGTGACTGCCTCCACTGTGTTGCTGATGCAATGTATTAGATAAATGACATGTTGCAATGAGGGGAGTCTGTGGTGGAATGTCTGCTGGGAGGGTAAAGCATCCATGTGGATGTAGGTTAGCCACATCATCTGCTGTCAGTCAACCTGGCTGTGCCTGATCATGCTCCAGTAGTGGCAGTACTTCAACTGATCAATCAGTGAGTTTGCTGACTTCTTCCAGACATGGCAGGCTATGTGTTCATGGTTCTGGGAGTCCCTGTGAAGGGACTTCATCCAGCAGACATCAGTCACATTAAGGTAGCAGCATTGCATTTGACCGTAGGTGTGGATGTGCCAGTGCAACTCCTGGCAGAGCCAGTTTTCATGGTCAGAGACAACAACAATGAACTGCAACCGCTACCATGCACTGCTCACACTTGTCTGACATACCAAGATGTAGCGCTAGCACAGATATATGTGTGTGTGTGTGTGTGTGTGTGTGTGTGTGTGTGTGTGTGTGTGTGTGTGTGTGTGTGTGTGTGTGTGTGTGTGTGTGTGTGTAAGATGATAGGATCATAGGAGGTTACTGGGCTTACAAGCTTAGCCAAGAGTTTATCTCAAAAAGAATCCTCAGTCAGCACCTGTCACCCCTGTCATTGAGGGACACAGGTGGAACCTCTGGGACAAATTTGTGGTTTCCCATCTACTCATCAAGGTTGTGCTTGAAAAGGGTCAGTGAGGTACTCAGTTTGATGTGCGTGGAAATCTATTCCAGAGATGGGACAGCCTCTGGGAGACAAACATGTCTCTCCAGCAGGTTCTGTTGATGTCGCATATTAGATTTAGGCCTTTCATGAGGGTAATGTGTGAGGTGTTAGACTTACAGATATGGAGCATCTCTGGTAGAGCAGGGTCTGAGATTGCCTTGTAGGCAAGACACAGATCACCTCTGAGCAATCTGTATGATACCAAGTAGAGTGATAGTAATTGGAGCCTGTCCACACAGGACAGATGTTGGAGGCCATGGATTCTCTTTGTGAGGTATTTCTGTGGCCTTTGCATTTGGTGCTGATGTTGGGTGAGGTTATTATCAAATGGAGCATTATACTTAATTATTGCTCTAATGAGGGAGGAGTATGGCGAGGCAATAACCTCCTTTTTTCTGAATGCAATACTTTTACTTATGAGATGAACCAAGTAAAAGGCTTTTCTGACCACTGCCACTACATGATGGTTGAATGTGAGATTATTATCAACCAAAGTACCCAGGTCTCTCACCACAGGTTGTGTGTTTAGGGGGTTACCGTTGATGAGATAATCAGTAGGGGCTGTGCTTCTGCTGAATGGTATGATGATACATTTTTTGTGTTTAGCTTGAGGCCATGACTTTGACACCAATCATTAATTGCTGTGAGACCCTCTTTCAGTATATTAACATCATTTGGGGAGTGAATGACAGCACCCAACTTAAAATTGCCCATAAACTTATTCAGCCACAGGCCTTTTGTCTTTGCCTGGATCACAGTAGGGGTCCCATGCATGAGAGATCCCTGGAGAACTCCACTAGTGACAGGTCTGGTCTCAGAGGTGGAGGTGCCTATTTTGACCTTGAGGGTCCTGTCAGTGAGTCAATTGGCTACTCACCTGATGAAAATGGGATTTATGCAAGTTGTGTTAGCTTTTTGATGATACCCAAGTGGGGGATTGTGTCAAAGGCCTTGATAAAGTCAAAGCAGGCTGTATGTACTGACTTTCCCTCATTCAGGGCCTTGGCAACAGTCTCAAAGAAGCCAACCAGGTTCAACAGGCAAGATCTGCCCTTGACAAATCCAAACTGGGTGGGATAAAGTGCTTGGAGATTGTCTATGTCTTTGTTTATGAGATCCATAATAATACACTCCATGACTTTACAGATCATACTTGTCAAGCTAATATGGCAATAGTTTCCAGGGTCAGTCATGGCACCACCTTTGTACAAGAGTATGACAATGGTATTTCTTGACTTTGCTGAAATGAAGCCTGAACTTAGGCTTTGGTTTACTAGGGTGCTCAATGGCAAACCTAGTTCTTACTGGAGATGGTGCAGAATACAGTCTGGGATACTATTAGGTCCCATGGAAGCTGTGTTCTTTGCCTTGGATAGGGCCTTTAAAACTAGATCTACAGAGATGTGAGATGCAGGGCAAGTATGTCAACACACTGGAACTATGGATATGCAATAGGTTGCTACAATCTGTTGAGGCTCTGCATGCAAGACTGAGGTCACCCCTCAGCAACCTGTATGAAACTTTGAATAGGGACCAGGCTTTGTGATGATCAGACTCTTGATTGTCTTGATGAGAAAAATGCTGTGGGCATTCAAGTTTTGCTAACAGTTTGGCCAGGTACATGCCAAAAGGAGCATGATATTCACTAATCAATCTAATAAGTGCCAAATACAGTACAATGATCTCTTCTCTACACCTGGACACCATGTTGTGTCTTTTGGCTTTTCCCGGTTAGTGGTCACCACAGTGGAACTCCGGTCTGCTAATGATTGATAGTAGATTTTTACATGCCGAGTTGCCAGCTCTGACGCACAACCTTCAACGAAGTTACACCCATTCACACGTCTCCACATAGAAGATGCTTTAGCTGAGAATCGAACAGGACAACGTCTTACTGTGAGGTGACAATGCTACCGCAGCACCACCACTGCAGTCCTGGACACCATACCTGTACTAATAAGTTGTGCAGTGAAAAATGACTTTCTTACAATAATAGACAGTTTGCTGGTTATATAGGTTCCAATGTCCCTAATTACTGGATCGATTCTCGGGGGTATGTTGTAAATATGACAGTTACAGAGGAAGGTGAGCTTGCTGAAAGACACCATTATGCATCTACTGACATTTTGTTTTTAGTTCACAGTCATGAGACCAGCTATTTGTATGGGAAAGGTCCTCCTGGAGGATCTTGGTATCCTCTGGAGAGTAAGTAATGGCACCAAGTTTACAGTCATTAGCAAACTTCATGAATAATAAGCAATTAACATTTGCTTTGACCTCCAAAAATAAATGGCAAAGAGCCCAAGGACTAAGCCCTGTGGTACACCACTGTTGACAGGTCTTTTGGAGGAGATGGCGCCACCAATCCTAATTTCCTGGGTTATAACTGCGAGCCAATTTGCTATCCACCAAGTTAGATAGGGACAGACATTTAAATGGGATAGTTTATTAACAATGCCTCAGTAGAGAATGGTGTGAATGCTTTAATGAGGTTAAGATATGAGCTGTGTACTGATTTTCCCTCCTCCGTTGTTTAAGTAACCTTCTCAAAGAAGTCCAGCAGGACGAATAGGCAGAATCTGCCATTAACAAAACTGAATTGGCTTTGGTCAAGCATTTATAGTTTGAGTATTTCCTTGTTTATTAATTCCATAATTATCCTTTCTATAGCCTTACAAATTAGGCTCATCAGGCTAATGAGCCTGTAATTACCAGGGTAAATTGACACCCCTCCCTTGCGCAAGGGGATAGTTGTTACTATCCTTCATTAAATCTGGCTCATTTGGAGGCTGATATTCAAAAGCTTCTCTAGGGAATATGACAGATTCTGTTTTATGCTGTTCAGTAGGCATTCTGGTATGTTATCTGACCCAAGAGAAGTAGTGTTCTTGGGATTGGATAGTGACTTGTGGGCTTGTCTTGTTCTTGGAATACTAGGAAAGCAGTGAACATAAAAGTATGTGATACAGGAATGCTGGAGGTTTCATGGGGTGAGGTTTGTGCTAAACATATTAGCTAGTAGATTGGCTATCCCCTCTGGCTCTCGGTGGGTGGTATCATTTACTTTTAGCATTTTTGGGGTTGTTTTTTAGATTTGAAGTGGGCCAGTACATTTTATCATAAATTAAGTTTTATTTGCAGACAAAATGTATAGATAGATATCTATGGATCTACCTATTTAGATCTAGTTATATACATACATACATATATATATATATATATATAAATATATATATATATATATATGTATATATATATATATATATATATATATATATATATATATATATATATATATATATATATATGGGTCTACTACTGTTGATTGAAAACTCACTTGATTGAAAATGAAATTACTAGGATCACTTCACTGAAAACTCACGTGACTGGAATTAATTTCATTGAAAGTTATAATTGACCTTTTCCCTACTGTAGTGCGACCCTGGAGTTAGTATATAAAGTAAGGGGGGGGGAACAGCCCCCCACATTGGGGGGAGTGGGGGGCTTGTATCTTGGTTATATATTCTCTTTTGGAAACAGTTATTTATTGCAATTGTAAGTATCACTGTGTATAGTTTAAAATGTTTATAATATTTGAGGGGGCTACACCCCCACACCTCCCACTACACCCCTTACTTTATATACTATCTCCAGGGTCACACTGCAGTGGGAAAAAGGCCATTTATAACTTTCAATGAAATGAGTTTCAAAGAAATGAATTTTCAGTGAAGTGAGCTTTCAGTGAAGTGGTCCTAGTAATTTAATTTTCAGTCAAGTGAGTTTTCAATCAACTGTAGTAGACCCATATATATATATATATATATATATATGTATATATATATATATATATATATATATATATATATATATATATATATATATATATATAGATCTAGGACTGTTGAATGAAACTTCAACAGTCCAAATCCAACTTCACCGAACACACTTTAACGAAAGTGCTTTTACCGAAAAAGCACTTTCGCTAAAGTGCGTTAAAGAAAAAAAGAAAAAAACAAAAAAAAAAGCATTTATGCAGGAGACAAGCTCCCCTGCACCCCCCATGTGGGGGATGTACCCCCCACACCCCCTACTTTAATATTCCTACTCCAGGATCGCACTACAGTGGGGAAAAGGAAAAAAATTCCCTTATCCGCACCGTAGCACGATATCCGCAACAGTCACTCCCCCACAACTCCCTCTACCTGCAGGCATACTACCATGAAAGTGCTTCTGCGGTGAAAAGCATGTTTGCGGAAGTATGCCGGCCGTTTAGGATTTAGTGAAATGGCCATTCGCGCATCAGTCCTAGACCCATATATATGTATGTATGTATCTATATATATATATATATATATATATATATATATATATATAGATAGATAGATAGATAGATTCAGTTTACAAGCTCAATGTTTTAAAACATTGAAATTCATTTGGCTAAGACCATATAATCAATGTTTTAAAACATCAAAACTGTAAAGCAAACATAAAAACAACAGAAAGAAAAATTTCTAAGATGTTTTGCTGCACCCCCCCCCTGCTCTTTAAATATACCATCTTCAAAATCACACCACAGCGAGGAAAAGGGAAACTTGCCCATTCCGTGCTGTATGGAGGTCTCCGCTTGGTTTGATGATTTAAACCATCGATTATATGGTCTCGGGCATATGAATTTCGACGTTTTAAAACATCAAGCTTGTAAAGTGAATCTATATATATATATATATATATATATATATATATATATATATTTATATATATATATATATATATATATATATATATATATATATATATATATTTGGTAAGATGGATGTTGATGTAACAGCTGTTGTTATCTTAATTAGTGATTTAGAGGAATATCTAAAAGTGTTCCAGACTTTGCTCCCCAATTAAATTTGGCTTTGTTTAGAAGTTTGCTGACAATTCATGCAAATTTGAAAATGTAATTGGACAAATGTGACATCATTTTAACAAGTATTCACATCACTTAAGTGTATCTCATTAAAATGGACATCACAGTTTTAGTCTGACAAACTCCATGTTCCACATTGTTCTAAACTGAAAGTTTTTGTCATACATTCATTGTAAGCATAAACGGATAGATTGTATCCATGCTGTCTGCTTCATAGCTGAAGCCTTTAATAAGCGTTCCCTATTTTGGCCATTGGTTCCACATAATGAGACATAGTGTCCCACATTTTAGAGAGAGAAGGTTGGGAGTTATGTAACTTTTTTAATTTGCTAGTTTTCATTTTTGTTGGATGTTACAAATTTATATGTGTGCTAATGTTTGGCAGCTACGTACTTATATTTTGAAGTAAACCAATATGCTTTATTCTTAGGGATTATTTTTGTTTATGTGTGTGTGTGTGTGTACACACACACACACACACACACACATATATATATATTATATATATATATATATATATATATATATATATATTACATACATACATAGAGTGAGATATAAGCATATGTCTATAGTTAGGTTAAGTATGTATGTGTGTAAGTCTACTTTACAAGAATGAAATTTCACAATACCAAAGACCAGATGGCCGAGACAAGAACTCTGAAACTTCAGTTACACAAACAACCATACAGCCGACAAGTTTCTCATATGTTTTTTTTTTATTGTATCTGCTTTATTTTCTGAAAAAAACAAAAAATATACTTGTTTTCTTGTGAAACTGAAGAGCCACGAAGTGAAATGTAAAAACTGGTTTATTGAATAAAACAAATAAATAAAATACACGGCAAGGTACTAAGCGCTTTCACCCAAAATAGCACTTGTATCACTGTAAAAATTAGTGGTTTGACTAAAATATATATTTAAATATATTCCCTGCCAGGAACTAATGAACATGTATTTATTTCCAGTATATTGAAACACAAATTGTACTTTATTTTATCTATTTTAACATATTTACTAAATGTTTTATATATATATATATATATATATATATATATATATATATATATATAGTTATTTGTTTAGTGCAGGATAGTGTATATACACTTATTATGTATATTTATTTCCTTCTGTATTTTTTGGATACTTTTATGTATATTTATTTGGTGTTCCAGTTAACACTTTTTTGAGAATTTTAGCTAATCATTAACATAAACATCCACTGTCAGGTATATTTTAGTCAAATCACTAATTTTTACAGTGATACAAGTGTTATTTTTGGTTTTATGTGCATTATTATATATTCAGTGTTTTTACAATCTTATAAGAATTGATGACAAGCATTTTATACTTTATTCTTATTGTATATATTTTCAACTATATTTTTAACAGCAAATTAATCAATTAGAGTTATGTAATAGCATTCACTTTACTAATTAATTAATCAAGGAATATATATAAGGGGTGGCTATGTTTCTACGTATTTTGTACTCTGATGATGCCCTGAGGATGTTGGGTGAAAGCGCTTAGTACCTTGCCGTTTATGTATTTTATTTATTTGTTTTATTCAATAGACCAGTTTTTATGTTTTATATTGTGGCTCTTCAGTTTCACAGTTTTGAACCTTTTCATTTATACTTGTTTTCCTGTCTTTCTTAGCTAGTATAGTCCAGTTTTCAGGTTAGTGCTGAATTCATGGATGTGTTACAAGTTTCTGTGTTTGCCCATACCCTACTTGGATAAAAGGAAGTTTCTCTGTTCACCTGTGAGAGAGGGGAGCTTTGAGCATCCTATCTGTCCCTGGAGGAGTGGTTTCAGCCCAGAAATTAGTAGTTTGTTGGCCATTTTGGGCTAATTGCTATCTCTTTCATTTCCCTGCTATAAAACCTGCATTAGCTCAGTTTTGCATGTTGGGCAGCGCCGGTTATCTAGAGTATACCTATTCCCAGCTGAACAAAGTCTACTCTTCAGTTTTTCCCTTGAAACTAGACACACTTTCAAACTTTCAACTTAAGCACTCAAACCATTCACTTCTCAGCCCGGCACTTGCTCAAAACTCATAGCAAGCACTAATAAACCTTAGCTCTAGACCCCCCCCCCCCTATACTGTAGAGAAGGATGAAGCTCTCTATTTGAACTTACCAGCCAATCAGTAAAACAGCTCACTGTACCTATCCAGGCATGTCCAAAGGGCAGTTTCAGGTGTACTCTCTGGTCCAACTGGTGAATCTGGGCATTTTGAGGCAATGTTACAACTGCCTCATGTACACAGACAACCCTCTCCTCCTACCACCAAACACTAATACATGCGAGATGTCAATTATACAGCCAAACTGGAGGCCAAGCTCTCTCAACCCAAAACTGGACCAGACAGTCAAGAGGAGAAGGGAATAACATGCATCACACCACCACCAGTCTCACATAGACATATGAAATCAGCACCGGCAAAAAACACACATAAATACACAAAAACATACCCGGAGGCTCTAAATAAAAATCTGCAAAAGCAGCAGAGACCTCCAAAGCAGACATCCAAGCAACCTCCACCCCCCAACACAAACCATGAAACACACTTAACAAAACCAGTGTACCATGCAATCACAGCCCTTAAGGCAAAATAACATACCCAACACACTAGTAATAGGTGACTCTATAGTCAGGCACACTGATGTCCCACTAACTAGGCTGGACAATGAGAAGGTTACAGTTAGCTGCCTGTCGGGTGCCAGGATCCGCCACATAACACAAGCACTGAGGTCACTCCAGAACAGGTACAAATATGACTCTGTCATTCTCCATGTTGGTGTGAATGACCTGAGCCATACCTCCCTGGACTACATGAAAAGAGACATGGAAGAGCTATCTGATCACGTAGCTCAGGCCGGTATGACCCTGACCCTGAGTAGCGTCCTGCCCTCACCAAGAATGATACCATGGTATAAAAAATATATATCAATTTCAACAACTGGCTAAGCTTCTGGTGTCATTCAAAGGGGATCCAGTGTCTGTCCGCCTGGAATGACTAGCTCGACAAGCCACGCTGCTTCGCTAGAGATGGCTTGCACCTGTCACCCTTAGGCTTTCGAATACTGGCCAAGACTTTTTCCAACCCCATCGTGCTTTTTTTAGGCAAGGCTCAAAAGGCAAACCCACCATCATAAATAGCGCAAGTAACAAAAAAACTGCGGGTAATGCTATTCAATGCCAGAAGTCTAAACCTCAAAATGTATGCACTCGAGGACTCCTCAGTATGGAGAAAATCAATATATGTACAGTAACAGAAACCTGGTTTAAGGCTCCAGAGAGCACCCATCACTACAAGGCTACAACTCATACCATACATTTTGGCCACAAAACCTGGACTGGAATACAAAAGGTGGGGGCATATCCACATTCATCAAGGATACCCTCACCTCAGGGTTAGTGGCACAGCTCAGTGCTTCAGAGATCATCCACGTGCAACTAACAATGGTCAGAACTGCAATTCAAATTGAAGCTTGCTACAGATCACCCACCATGTCCCAGGACCCCCATTCTGCATTTCTGGAAACACTGGGAAACATAAAGGTCCTACCAAACACCCTGATATTGGGTGATTTCATTTACCCAAACATTAACTGGGAGAACTACTCAATTCTCAGATCTGCTGATTAGTGCAGAATGGCACAAAATACACCGAAATGACCAATATTACCAACATCCTGGCAGATGGGTTCAGTGCAAACTTCACACCCATCTCACCCCAAAAGGGCCTATAACCATACCAGTAGAATGCAGTGCCCTTGAAATCACAGACACTGAGGTTAGAACAGCCCTCTCCAAAGCCAAAAACACAGCATCAGTGGGACCATATGGTGTCCCAGGCTGCATCCTACACAAACTCAAAGATGAACTAACCCCTCACCTAAACACACTGTTCAAACCCAGCCTCTCGACAAGCTACATGCCCATAGAGTGGTGCACAGCAACAGTTATTCCTCTCCACAAAGATGGAGCCACAACAGACCCTGGGAATTATTGCCCTATAATCCTGACTAGCTTGTTCTGCAAGGCTGTGGAGTGCATCATCATGTATCTCATTAACAGAGACATTGGGAACCTCCAAACACTGGACCCTACCCAGTTCAGATTTGTTAAGGGCAGATCATGCCTCCTAAACCTGGTGGACTTCTTTGAGACAGTTACCAAGGCTATAGACGAGGGAAAGGTGGTCCACACAGCCTACCTAGACCTTGCAAAGGCCTTCGACACCATTCCCCCTTCTGGTATTATAGACAAGCTCACCAGCCTGAACATAAATCCCTACATCACGAGATGGGTTGCCAACTGGCTCATGGACAAAACCCACATGGTAAGAGTTGCGGGAGCTAGGTCTGACTCTAAACTGGTTACAAGTGCCAGTCCCCAGGGCTCAGTCCTAGGATCCCTCCTGTTCGGCATATACTTCTCAGAGGTAAAGGCAAGTACAGGAGGACTATGGCTGACCAAATTTGCAGACAACTGCAAACTAGGGGCTATAATTGACTCTCCAGCTGACACAGACATCCTTCAAAAGGGTATCACTGAGACAGATGCCTGGTGTCAAAACCATGGCCTCAAGCTAAATGCCAAAAAGTGCATAGTCTTCCCCTTTGCAAAAAACAAAGTACCCACAAACTACCCCATAAGTGGTAGCCCCCTAAATACGGAAGACCCACGTAGATAGCAATCTCACCTTTGATAATCACATTGCCAAAGTGGTTAGAAAATCCTTCTATGTGTCCCACCTAATAACAAAAGGGTTTGCATCCAGATCAAAAGAGGTCATTGTGCCCCTCTGCACATCACTCATCAGAGCCATCATAGAGTACAATGCCCCATTTGGAATGTATCTTACAAGACACCTGCAACAGCTGGAAAGACCACAGAAGTACCTCACCAAGAGGATCACTGATCTCAAACAGATGCCCTATGCAACTCGACTGAAGAAACTCCAGCTGTACTTGGTTGCATACTGCCTACTCAGCGATGATCTCAGGGATCTAAACCTCACCACAACAATAAACGGGACATGCTGGAGGGATAGACTCCTGTCGCAGAGACTTCCCATGCTCTGGAACAAGATTCCAATCTACATTAGGCAGAGCTCCTCACTAACACTCTTCAAGAGAAATCTTGATGAGTAGATGAGAAACAGAAAGTTTACCACAGGGATCACTTCAGTGGCTCTGCTGGACAGAGGCACAGGGGACTAATCTAAGGGGGAGGTGAAAGCCAACACATTCTGGCTAGGCCTATAAATGCCTTTGGGCAGATAGCTTGGTACCTACCTATGAACCTATGAACCTAAGTAACTACTGGGCCAGCAAGGGGAAATTTACTATTTTCTCCACTGTAGTGCGATCTTGGATTTGTTATATTTAGATAGAGGATTTGTTGGGGGGGGGGGTAGGTCGGAGATGGTGTGGTGTATTTTTTGTTAGTTATTGGCCCAGTGTTTACTTACCATGTGAAACTTGATGGCTATGTGGTCATTTGTGTAACTGAAGTTTCAGAGTTCTCGTCTCGGTCATCTGGTCTTCAGTATTGTGACATTTTATTTTTCTGAAGTAGACCCATGTGTGTATATTATATATAACATGTAGAACACATGCCCAAACAAACTAATAAAAAGATAT
Source organism: Protopterus annectens (assembly GCF_019279795.1). Lineage (NCBI taxonomy): Eukaryota > Metazoa > Chordata > Ceratodontiformes > Protopteridae > Protopterus > Protopterus annectens. Next base: position 962,845,628 of record NC_056732.1, read on the forward strand.
GGAAGCCAATTAATATAAAACCAAGGAATGTACAAAATAGCCGAATTATGGGCCACATGGCCATTTGCACCTTGGCAATACCTACTCTTAGACTTTACCTCCATTTTCAAGGATCAGTAAGCAAGTCAGACACAGGGTAAATTTATGAATATCCATCTAATTGTCAAATCCCTTCCTAAAGGAAGATAGTAAGTCACTTTTCTCTATCTGGAGAAGGGGGTTATTCCAGACAAGGGGTAGTAGCTGTCTAACAAATCTGTCTCTTCAATGTGATTTCTTTATTTAATGAAGCAGTTCCAAATTTCTAGTTCCAGTGTTTACTGGACTATTTCATTTGTAAAGAAATTAGAGATCTTGAACTGACAGATCCCTATTAGGCCATAAAGCAAGATAGGTATTGCCCCTAAGGAGTCCATTCAGCATTGAATACATGGACAAGGCCTCCAGCCTTTCTTGATAGATCAGATCTTTTAGCCCCATGATCTTTTTGGTACGAAGCAGTTGTGGTATCTGTAACTTCTTAATGCTTATTAACATACAACTCAAAGAGGGCATTGTATTCTATGATAGGCCTGATTAGTGCAGAATATAGGGGGGGGTCAGGACTTCTTTTGACCTAGAGGAAATTATTTTTTGAAATCAGCTGTGTGAGAGAGAAGGATGAGCTCTCCACTGTAGCAACATGGTAGTCGAAGAAAAGAACTCTGATACCCATGCCCCATGATCTCTCACAATATCTTTGGTGTGGAGTGATATATTTTCAATAATAGAACCTTGGTGGAGGGTTTGTTTGCAAAATGAAACATTATTGTGTTCCCATTTTCAACTCACCAGATAGTAATTTGCATAAAGTTAGCTTCTTGTACAGTTTACCAATATCGACAAACTTGGTTAAATAGAGTCCCTGATTTTTGATTTAGAAATCAGAGAAGGATATGCTGAATAGTAGAGTTAACAACATGAAACTGTATAGTGTCCTAGTGGTTCCTTTCATGATCTCTAAGGATATGCCTGTCACCTTCAAAGTGTGGAGTCTATCCCTCAGCCAATTTGCCAAAGCAAAGCCAAAATAACCACAAGCAAAGCCAAAGTAGCTTCAATTACATGGAAGGCCAAAGACAGCAGATTATGGTGATTTGTGCACTTGAGCAGGAAAGCAGAACACAATCTGTTAAAAAAAGATTTGAAAGAGACAAAAAAAGGTAAGATGAAATAAGAGCATTGAGCCATAAAATGAATGGATCGTTTGACAGAAGATCTGAAACAATCAGATATGACTATCAAAGAAGGTAGGAAGTCAGAAGGAATCAGAGACAATTTTATTTACTGTCCTGTCTCTCAGAATGTCACCAGAAAGATACATGTGAAAAATCTTCTGTATGTGCCTGATCTTGAAAGTAAGCTATTGTCAGTGAAGAAGCTTATAAACCAAGGCAACATAGTGACTTTCCAAGTTGACAGTTGTGTCATCACAAAAAGGCATTGCTTCTCACAAAGGCCAAAATCACAGATGAACTGTATCAGCTGAATTGCAGCGAAATGGGTAATGCAGCCAAAGAGGAAAAACATTCAAACTGCATTCACACTTGGCACAAATATCTTGGACACAGAAGTCCTGACACAATAAAGAAAATAATATGCAAATGGTGTAAAGATCAGCCAGTGTGATCAAATAATGAAATGTATCAGCTGCATTAAGGGAAACATGATGAGAAAACCTTTTACAAAGCAGAGCAACAGCAGAGCTCAATAACATCTGGACTTAATTCATTCAGATCTTTGTGGACCAATGAAAAACATGACTCCTGGAAAAAAGAGGAATTTTCTTTGTTTCATTGATGGTTACTCCAGGTACACCACATTGTACCTGTTGCGCAACAAGGATGAAGTCTCAGAGACGTTAGAATAGTAGCTAGCTCAACTAAGTAATACATTTGGCAGAATGCCCAGAGTGCTAACTACAGGCAGTGGGTCTGAATATACAAATGACACAACACAAACCATTCTCAGAAAACATGGAATTATGTTCCAGACCACTGTACCATATAACCAGGAACAAAACAGAGTTGCAGACAGAATGAATCGGACTCTCTGTGAAAGTGGAAGGAGCATGCATTTCGATGCTGATATGCCAACCACATACTGGGGAGAGGGTATGACTGCATGCTATCTCAAAAATTGCTTGCCTGGAAAAACAACAGAGAAAACTCCATATGAGTTGTGAAACAGAAAGGAGTCTGCATGTCTTCCCTGTGGTTGCGTGGGTTTCCTCCGGGTGCTCCGGTTTCCTCCCACATCCGAAAGACATGCTGTAGGTGGATTGGACACTCTAAATTGGCCCTAGGCATGAGTGCATGCATGTGCGTGCCTTCTGCTGAAGGATGGGTGCCAGGCTGGCAACTCTAAACTGTAAAACTCCACTGCCAATCATGAGCGGACAGGTGATCTGCTGTGGTGGCCCCTAACCGGGAAAAGGCAAAAGAAGAAGGAGAACTGTGGAACAGAAAGAAACCAGATTTAAGACACATCAACATTTTTGGAAGTAAATCCGATGTGCACATTGTGCACATTCCAAAGGAAAAACATACACAATGGGATTCATGTGCAAAGGAAGATGTACTTGTGGGTTACAGTGAATCTGCATCCAGACACAAGCAAGGTAGATTTCAGCAAAAGTGTGATTGTTGATGAAAGTTCTGTGTATACAGAGTTTCAGGAACTGATGCAAATTGTTCAGTCTGAGGGAAAATCCACATCCGTGTCACAAGAAAAACAAGAAGAAAGCTACACAGAAATAGAAATTATTGCAGACAATTCAAAAACTGATAAAAAAGATATTATACCACAGATGACTTCAGTCAGGAAATCAACAAGAAGCAATAAGGATGTTCCACCTAAACATTTGTCTTATATGGCTCACACAGCAGTTCAGGCTGAGCCAGGTGGCTCATGGGAAGAAAATCAAAAACTATCACCACGAGAAGCATATATGGATTAGAGCTGCTGATGAAGAGATGATATCACTCAATGAACTGCAGACATGGACACTTTCAGAGCTACTACAAGGTAAACATGTAATTTTATGTAAATGGGTTTTTAAAGTGAAATGCGACTCTGAAGGGAAAGTCTGTAGGTACGAGGCAAGGTTAGTTGCAAAAGGATAGTCACACAAATTTGGTGAAGACTATGATGTTACTTTTGTTCCAGTTGCCAAAGTACTTTCAGAACACTGATGACAGTAGTGGCTATACAGAAAATGATTGTGAAACAGCACAATATCAAAACAGCTTTTCTTAATAAAGATATAGAAGAGGAAATATACATGTCACAGACAGAAGGATATGGGAAAAGGAGAAGAGCATCTTGTTTGCAAACTGCAAAAATCCCTCTATTGTCTTAAACCAGAGGCTTGAGTGCAGAACTCAAAAGTAAACAAGGTTCTGCTAGATGAATTATTCATGCGAAGCAAAGCTGACCCTTGACTATACTCTAAACGTATAGATGTTGAATGGATGTGTCTGTTAGTCTATGTGGATGACTTGATTATTGCTTTCAAAAGGAATGACAAAATTTCAAAGCTAATAACATTACTTCAGCACTAAAGATCTGTGAGGAGGATGGCAGTTTTCTGTTGAACCAAAGTGCAAAAAATTGATTAAATTCCTCAACAGTTCAGCATGGCTGAGGCTAAAGGAGTGAGCATGCAAATGGAAATAGCTTATCCAAAGTTGGAAGGAGAGGAAGACCTTCTACAATCTAATGAGCAGTGAAGACAAGCAGTGGGAGTACGTTTGTACATTGCAAGCATTACACAAACCGACATTGTAGCAGTCATGTCACTTCTCTGCACGCATGTAAGTAAACCACATCAAAGAGACTGGAATTCCGTAAAATAAAAAGTTATGAGGTATCTCAAAGACACAAAAGGCTTGAGTTTAAAGTTGTTAGCAATTGGTGACTTAAACATCACAGGATATGTGGACTTTGATTGGGCAGGTGACCTCAACACATGCAAATCTACAAGTGGTTACTTGTTCAAATTAGGAAACAGTCTTATATCCTGGTCCAGCAAGAAACAAATCTCAGTGGTATTGTCTTCTACAGAGGCAGAGTATATCTCCGCTGCCTATGCCAGTCAAGAAGCCATTTCATTGTGGCAGTCATTTGAAGATTTTGGAGAACCAATGCCCTAGCCTATAGTCTTATATGAGGACAATCAGGGATGCGATAAGCTTGCATCCAGTGAGAAGATCAATGCAAGAACCAAGCATATTGATGTCGGACACCATTTCATTCATGACTTGGTTAAACAAAAAGTCATTGTGCTTTCATACTGTGAAACTGATAAAATGATTGCTGATGCTATGACAAAGCCACTCACAGTAAACAAGTTTGTAGATTTTAGATCACAAATGGGGTTGACTTATGGAAGCGGGAGTGATAGACATATAATGTGTGTGTGTGTGTGTGTGTGTGTGTGTGTGTGTGTGTGTGTGTGTGTGTGTGTGTGTGTATATATATATATATATATATATATATATATATTTATATATATTTATATATATATATATATAAACAACTATTCTGTGTGTATAATACGTCAGTTATCAATAATAATATATTTAGTCACAGGATGGCAGTGGTGGACACTTACAGTAATATGCTTGATGTAATTTCCTGTTCCTTATGTAGTGTGTTTCATGACATTAAAATATAACCAAGAATAAACATACCTTGGTTTAGACTGCAATTAGGCTATAAGCATCTATTTGTTGTGCCCAGAAGAAGTTTTTCTTACAGTATGAGTCACATTAAATAAATTTATTAGACAAGGTGTCTGGTTTGCACTTTGATGTTGCGTCACATTTCTTTATAGCAGTTTGGCATTTGTATTTCAATGTTAATAGTCAATTGTTCTCACTTACATATTTTGTATATCTGCTACCACAAAATTAGCAAATTTGCAACCAACACCAAAATTCATCTCATCAGTGCCACTCCCTGCACACCCTCAAATGGCTAGAACTCCCCAACTATCTCAGATATCTGCAACTTACCACTACCCACAAGCTCATCTTCAAACCAGCAGACTGTCCATCCCTGGCCATAGCCCTAATGCCCTACATCACCTCCAGCTCCCTAAGAACCAAGAACTAAAATCTCCTACAAGTGCACAAAATATCTCATCCCCCTGGCCAACTACTACTAGCCTGCACCAAATCTGAACTATGGAATGCTCTCCCCTCTCCACTACGCAACATGTCTAACCACAACAACCTCAAGACCCACCTGCTCTCACACCTATCCTCCAAATGGGAATGTCCTTCGCATGCTCCCACCTATGCACACCCCCAACTCATAAGATCCTATACACTCTCTGTGAATGTTCCAAACATTTTTTATTCTTCCTTTTTTCACAAAATACCCAAAAGATACATTACTATCTAATGTGTATTTTCTTTGCCAGAATTGTTTTAAATGTGTATATATAGATTACCTATCAATCTACTTGGTAACCTCCCTTTCTTTTTCAATGAATGTTACACATGAAAGCCTATAGCTTAATATAATGTTTTTTATAATGAATACTTCTCTAAATATGTACCCTCTCTTATTATTCTTCATTTTCTTTTGCAATGAATGTTACACATGAAAGCCTATGGCTTACTATAATGTTACTCTAATGTTTCTGACTCTGAATTTTATCTCTTATGTAACCCCTCTTTCACTATTATTATTAATGTAACTTCTTGTGGAGCTTTTCTCCCCAGGCCTCTACTGAAAACGGGTCTCTATGACCCAGTGGATTCTACCGGTCAACAAATACAAATAAATAAATAAGTAAATATTTTTTTTCTTTTTGATACCATCCCGGGCAGTGTTTCTTCTGTACTGGATCGCTGTCTTTGACATGTACATGCTTAGTCCAAGGCATCTTACTTTCATGAGTAATGACTCGTACTTCATTTTCGATGAATGACTCTTAGCCGGTACATAGTATCTAAGCAAATGTAGTGCACCCAAACAGCTCCAGAGTTTTTTTAATGGTTAATTTTTGTTTATTCTTTGTTACCTGGGTATAACACTGATTAAAATGGCATTTTAAATTGAGCAGCACAGGTGGACACAGCAGTTAAAGTACATCCGATGCAGTGGAATGGAACATGGAGATCAATTGTCAAAAGGCATCCAGATATGTTACTAGTATTCTGTCCTACAGAGGGAGTATAATGATGACAAATTGTCATTTTTCTATTTGCAAATTATGCAATTAGTTTAAAGTAAAATTAGGTTTGCTGAAGGGGATAAGGAAGAAAACAGGAGAGAAAATGGGGAAAACATTGCTGGGGTTTCTGGGGTCTGTGCTGAAGAAGTCAGATATAAGTGCAAATATTTTTTTAGCATGTTTTGATGTTTTCATCCATGTCATTTGGGTCTGTAACACTGAATCTGGTATTTATAGGAAATGCGGTTGCATGGTTGCAGACAATGGAGAGGAGGTGGACAAGTGATAGCCTACAGCAAATGTTAATGTAAGATACTGTGCATTGCTATTATGTATTGAAGTACTGTTTTGTCAGTATATACTGCTTACTGTTTTCTGTATAATTTTATTTTGAATGGAGTCACTGAGATGTCAGTAATGGTATTCTGTGCACTGCTAACTCAAACGTTAGTGGATGAAGTAGTCCATGTGGATGACACCAAGCAAAGGCTAAGGGAAGTAGACGAGTCTTAATACACCTATAAAAAAAATATTTTTTTTTTGCTTAAGAATTTGCAATTCTCCTTCAGGTCTGCAAATTGATATAATTCTGCTTTTTTGTGCCTATTGTATACAGTCCTTTTACTATTATACATCATGCTGATGTAATGTTGACAGTACATATACTTTACATCTGTTCATTCAGTATGATGTGCAGGGTGTCCCTATCAGTTCAGCGAAAAATCAGTTCAGCAAATATCATTTTCAGTGCCCTTACATTGAACATGCCTTTTATCGAACTTTTCATACTGAGATCACAGTACAGTGAAGATTGGGAAATTTGCCCTTTCCCCACTACTGTAGTACAATCTCGGACATGGTATATATAATTAGCGGGGGTGGGGTGTGTGGAGGGTGCATCCCCCCACATGAGGGGAATTCGATGAACAGCATTTCCAATGAAATGCTGTTCATTGAACTGATGGTTCGATGTAGTGATATTGACCTTGTGCAGGTGTATTGTCAGTGTGTATGTAGTGAGTACACTCCTGTGCATCAAAATTATATCAGAATGCTTTTGTGTGTGTGTGTGTGTGTGTGTGTGTGTGTGTGTGTGTGTGTGTGTGTGTGTGTGTGTGTGTGTGTGTGTGTGTGTGTGTGTGTGTGTGTGTGTGTGTGTGGGTGTGTATGTTCATGTATAGGTGTTGTGTATGTTGTGTAATTGAAAACTGAAGAGCAAAACTGGATTGACACCTGCTTGCTGTCCTGCTATGTGACATGGTGTCAGTGCAGTGACCTTCCAGTAACATCAGGTGATTATCCTGGGTAGATCTCCAATAGCCACTGCAGTTCTGCTTATCAGAAAAGAGGGAAAGCAACATGATTGCTTAATACGTGTGTGTGTGTGTGTGTGTGTGTGTGTGTGTGTGTGTGTGTGTGTGTGCGTGTGTATGTGTGTGTGTGAGCGTGTGTATGTGTGTGTGTGAGCGTGTGTATGTGTGTGTGTGTGTGTGTGTGTGTGTGTGTGTGTGTGTGTGTGTGTGTGTGTGTGTGTGTGTGTGTGTGTGTATGTATCCATGCACAGTATATATGGTGTAACAGACAACTATGGACCAAAGCTGACCTGACCCTGGCATACTACTATATAGAGTGTAGTGGGCTTCCTGCAATAGCTGAATGCTGCCCTGAGCTGACATTGTCAATTGCTTTGGTCCATATAGCCACTGTAGCACTTGTGTGGAGAGGTGGGCAATGTTCTAAAATTCTCTGTTACATTGTGGATGTGTGGGTGTCTGTCTGTGTTCATGTGTCGTGCATATGATGTGAAGGAAAACTGTGTAGCCAAGCTGGATGAATACCAGCTTGCTGCCATGTTGGCAGGAAAGTGTTATCACTGCAGTGGGCTTCATGCAATAGCTGATGAGTGTCCTGTGCAGACATTGTAAATTGATGTGATCTGCACAGCCACTGATGCACTTCTGTGGAGAGGTTGTCAAAACCCCCCAAATTTACCTGTATGTGGGTATTTGCATGTATGTGTGTGTGTGTGTGTGTGTGTGTGTGTGTGTGTGTGTGTGTGTGTGTGCGCGTGTGTGCGTGTGTGTGTGTGTGTGTGTGTGTGTGTGTGTGTGTGTGTGTGTGTGTGCGTGCGTGCGTGCGTGTGTCTATGTGCTCACTCTCTTATCTATGAGTTACATATTTATTTATTTTTATTTATTTATTGACATTTGATTACCGGGAAACTCCAAATTTGCATAATGCCATTTTCAGCAGAGGGTCAGGGAGAAAAGCTCCAAAACTGTTATAAAACATTTTAAGAACAATAATTTTACAATCCTTAAAAATAATACATAAAACAACTACAGTTTAAATTATTATACCACATTAGACATAATATGAAAAAACATTGGTTAAGAATTGATGTAAGTTATATGACAATGATTTAATATTTAGAGAAATTTTAGCCAGTATATAGCGAAAGTAAAGGTAACTTAGTGTAATACAAACAGGAAGTGCATATAGAGTGAGAGAAAAGCTGGCTTGTGTTATAGTTACAGAAAATGCCAGACGAGATAAATTGGTAGAAAGAAGTAAGAGAAGAATGGAGAGTAAGAAGGCATGGTTTCATAGGTATATGTAAGGATATATCCTGACGGTGAACGGGAACACAGACAGCCAACAATTACAGTTTGTAGTGAATTTGGGAAAGCAAAGCTCTTCAGTAGTACATGGTGTGCATGTGTAATTATGAATGTTTTGTGTGTGTATGTTAGTCCCAATGTAAAGGGCAAGAACTTTTTTAACTGTAGATTTACATATAGCTGGGCTGGAAATGAACAAATGTCATTATACTGGATTTGCAGCCATGGGTAGGAATGTACCTCAAAACAGCTGTCACATGAGTCATGTCTCATTGTTTTGTAGCCAACAGGTCACAGTCTTATAGTTGTTGGCTAATACATTTTTTGTTTTTTGTGTGTGTGTGTGTGTGTGTGTGTGTGTGTGTGTGTGTGTGTGTGTGTGTGTGTGTGTGTGTGTGTGAGAGTGTGTGTGTGTGTGTGTGTGCAGGTCACAATCTAATAAACATGGCACAAGACTGCTGGGAAGGCCATGGGCGGTGAGTTGCAGATGACAGGGTATAATGGAAAGCAGCAGACTGACAACTGCTGTGGCCCTGCTGGGGGTAGCTGTACAATTGTGTAAGTGCAGTGTGCTGGCCATAGTAGCTGGTGTGAGTGTCCTGGGTTACCCATCAAATACTTTGATCAGCTACAGGCACTGAAGCTGTATTCTCTGGAGAGCATGGAAAAGGCCCATGGTTCTCAAGTAAATTTTGTAGTTTTAGGTATGTATGGGTGGGCAGATGTGTTTATGGGGGGGGGGGTGATAGAGGTCTATCTTTGTAAGTGTAGTACAAATAACATGCATGGTGTGATACAGAGCTCAGAAACAAACTTGTGCTTTGTTTGGTCACCACCAGTTTCTTCATTGCTTCATGAAGGCATGATCTTTGCCCATTCATCCTGTTTGTCAGTATATTCATATTGTGTACCTTGCTTGGATGATGGTGTCACTGCAGTGTGTCTGCTGCTACAGTTTCTGATGCTTGTTCAATACATATGTTTTAAGTGTGCACATCTGGCTGATTGGGAGGGGGGTGTTGTATTGTGGAATGGAAAACTATGAGTGTTGTGTAGCTGTTAAGCACACCTCTGATGTGCCCCAGTTTTTTAGTGTATGATTTCACTTCATGAGTTTGCCCAGACCTCCTAAAATCTGTGATGTTTTATGAAACTGTAGTGGCAACAATGTTTTTTGTCACTTCTTCAAGCAACCCAACACTTTTGTACATCTTTTTTGTCTTTTGTTTATGTTTATGTTGCTGTTTTTGTTGGAGCTTTTCTCCCCGGGCCTCCGCTGAAAATGGATATATATCCAGTCGGATTATCCCAGTTAACAAATGTAAAATAAATAAAATAAAATAAATAAATAAACTCCACTAAATTTACAGATTTTAACTTTAGAGAATTCAGGTTCATTCATGTAGCCTTATTATTCTGTCTGCTTTATAAATACAGCAGTAATAAAATGTAAAAAGCGTCCCTTATCTGGGGTTTCATCCTGCTGATTCTACAGCTTAGAGGCTGAGAGCTGTGCTTACAGAAAGTAAATAAATAAAGTAAAAGAAATAAAGCAATGTTAACAGAAAGTAGCAGTTCAAATCAGAGGTTATTTTAAATCTCTTTTTAACAAAGATGAACACATCTGTGATATCCCTCCCATGACAGACTCAGCTTATACTAGTTTATAACCTGTAACCATGGTACTGTTTTAGTATGTAAAACTATTGGCAGAGGACCCATCTTTATATTATACTTAATATTTATTTATACTGTATTAACAATCTATGAAGTATTTTCTATGTTTCAATTATAGATGGAGTAATATCTTGCTTTTACTTAATATCCAAGTAAATTCAGTATACTACCAAAGACTAGACCTCTATACAGCTGGATATTTTTCCATTTCCCCTAGACATCTCTGCAAAGGGTTTTTTTTTTTTTTTTGCTGCAGGCACTGGTACAAGATACTCTTACTGGAGGCTCACTGGTTCCCATGGTGGGATTTATACTTTGCTGTTTCATAGGGATACTACTGTAGCAACTAGGACTTATGACATGTTGCTGACAACCTCTTATAATGAAAGGGTTTTGGCAGCATTTAGATGGAACATACTGAAATAGAAGTCACTTATCTCTTTCCTCCTTTAACCCTGTTTGGTACACTCTCATAGATCTCTGCAGTTTGTTTTAGACCTAGCACACACAGATTCCTTTATTGTCTTTCTCAACACACTTACAATTGATATAGTACTAGACATTTGAATTCATCCCATCATGGAAAAGGTTAAGCTCCTGATATAAAGGATACAAGGTAGGTGCCCCAATCATAGGTTCTGCCAGATTATCCTGACTAGCTGCAGTTATGATTACTATAGTATAACACTTTAGTATTTTATCTTGACAGGCCGCCATGTAATTTTAGTACTTGTTACCCCATCTAAACATGGCAAATAATATCTATTTATCAAATCACAGATACAATGATGTACTAACAGTTATACGTAGGTAGGGACAAGATTTATACAAAGTGTCTGTATCAATTTGGCAGTAGCCACATAGGATAGGAACACAATTCTCAACTTCTAACAGCAAGAAATCTGGATAAAACCATAAATGGGGGAACAATGACTCCAAAATAGGGACATCTTTTAAATATTGCTCTTACAAACTTAGAAAGTTGATAGAATAGCAGGTTTTGCATTAGCATACATTTTCTGAAGGGTATGAAGTCTGAAACTCAAATTTATGTCATGATTTTTCTGACTTCAACCCTCAATATTTTTCCAATGATTTGTCAGAAAAAACATAATTTTATGAGAAACAGACCAAAAATATGAGGCAAAAATCTGTACATTATGCAAAACTCTGTACAGATGAGAGGTATGGATAGGAATACAAAACATAAGCTATAACCTATTAGCTACCAATAGCAGTAGATATGCAGAACAGGTATGAAACACGAGACTTATCCTAGTCTAGCTTGGATGATCAGCCTATGACCAGCTCAAGCTAATTAACAATAACTTCTTTGATAAAGCAGATAAATACTGCATGTCATATAATCTGGATTTAGATCTGACAAAGCCTGATTAAGGGTAAAAGTGCTCACTTATTTGTTTTTCAATAAAAGTTTTGATTTTTAAGCAAGCTATAATTGCTTGATTAGTATGAAGTCTCAACTGAGATTGTCTACAATGCATGATTCAGTTTTCCTGATTTTTTTAAGATTCTCAGTCAGCAGCTTTGTTGCTCATAAGTACTACTTTTTCGTGTAGTCAATTGATTTTCCTTATGGGAAGGCTGGAAAACTATTGTGCCTCAACACAAGGAACTGTGTATTTTTTTTTGTATCTATATATTTGTGAGTGTGTGCGTGTGTGTGTGTGTGTGTGTGTGTGTGTGTGTGTGTGTGTGTGTGTGTATATCTGTTATATCTTAAGTATTTATTTTATATATATGTATATATATATATATATATATATATATATATATATGTATATATATATATATATATATATATATATATATATATATATATATATATAGAAGTCCCCTTCAAAGGATCGAAATTTCAGAACATTGAATCACTGGTCTGTGAAGACCAAATGATCAAAGTTTTTAAACATTGAACCTTGTGAATGGAGATCACTGTTTAGTGCAAAACAGGAACTTTACCATTCTCGTCACTGTAGTGCAACCTTGGAGTTGGGATATTTAAGTAGCAGTGGGTGTGGGGTAAAAACATGAAATAAAATGTTTTCATGTTGTAGATTTCAGAACTTAAATCCCCTGGTATTTGATAATCAGAGGTTTGATGTTCTGAAATGTCAGTCCTTTGACGTAGATATATATATATATATATATATATATATATATTCACAAAAGTGCACTTAACCAAAAGTGCACTTTCGCGAAACTCAGTTAACCAACTCACATCAGTTACCTGAATCACGCTACAGTGCGAATAAGGAAATATATCCTTTTCCCCAGTGTAGTGCAATCTTGGAGTTAGTATATCTAATTACCAGAGGTGTGTCCTGCAAGCCAGAATTCATGTTTGCAGGGGAATAAGCCTCCATGCATCCCTCATGTGAGGGGCTGTGCCCCACTACACCCCAGTACTTGTATATACTAACTCCGAGATCACACTACAGTGGGAAAAAGGATAGATTCCCTTATTCCCACAGTAGCATGATTCAGTTAACTGATGTTAAGTGCAATTTTGTGAAACTGGGTCTCTACTTTCGATATACACACACTCACACATATAATTGGCACAAAGAGGATTACACATAATTTTGATTTTTTTAAGATTCTCAGCCAGCAGTTTTGTTGCTCATGAGTACCAGCTTCCATGTTGTCTGTTGTTTATCCTTATGGGAGGGAGACGTCTTATCCCTTTAAGGCTGGAAATATACTGTGTCTCAGCAGAAAGATATGTGCTTTTTTATCTATATCAGTGTATATATATATATATATATATATATATATATATATATATATATTTACATAGATAGATAGATACAGGCAAACATTTTTACATTCACATGTAGCAAAGAAGGTACTCCTGCACCTAAAATAATTTTTTTTTTAATCTAGTTTGAATACAAAGCAGACAGCAACTCATGGCTTTACCATAAATAGCCTCATCAGTATAAATCACATATTGCCAAAGGCCTCATTTAAATAATTTAAATAGATGTATAAAAGAACATATGACTATTTCCATTTAAATACCTATCGTATGTGGAAGCATGAACATTAGAAATAACAGAACGAAATGCTGAAAAAGATGATAATAGGCATATTAAGTAAGATAAAAGGTATTATTGGTGTTGGACTCTATTTTATTATTCATGGTGCATATGCATGTGAGTGTGTATGAAAATAAGTGCATACATATATAGATATACACATAAACATGCATGTAACTGCCATAAATAGTCAAAAAGCATCATATTCTACCAATATTCATTAATTTATTATCCATAGCCTTTATTTATAATCCAATAATTTATGTTTAGTCAATTTGGATAAGTTATTCCCTGTCACAACATCCAAACCAACAAACATAAATTGGGCAGTGGCATGTTCAATAATATGTTTATATAATGCACTCCTATGTCATTTGCAATTAATGTCACTAAGATGTGTAGCTATCCTATGATTAAAAGGATGAGATGTTTGTCCCACATACAAAACACCAGTCTGGCAAACTGTCATGTAAACAATCCAGTCAGTATCACATCTAATTAGGTGTCTAATGTCATATGCCTTAGAAGTGTTGACAGAAGTAAATGGTTTAGTTTTAGAGACGACTTTACAATACACACACACCATAAAACGTGGAACCACATCATTTCTGAAACCCATTATCTTCCCGGCATCAAGTCTGCCCTTTTTAAAGGCTGAAAGGTGCCCACTAATACGTTTGCTCTTTCTATAGCCAAAATGACAATGATCATCCACCTTAGCACCAAAAATGGGCCATTTTAAGAATATGCCATCGTTCATTAGTTAATTGGTGTATCATACAAGTATTGGTCCCGTAGGTAATAATCAGTCTTGGAAAATCCTGCAAATTCAACCCTTCATCCTGTTTTGGCCTATATTCAAGTAATTCTTCCCTAGGCATCTGTACTATTCTCTGGTAAGCACATGTAATGGATTAGATTCATAACCCCTATTTGGCTTTTCTTTTTACGTATTGTTAATTTTTTGTTTCTATGTTATGCATTGATGTATATGTAGTAGGGTGTGGTTACTGTCACTTTAAACCATTATTTAAGTTCTTTGTAAAATAAGATACAGTACTGTACTAATGAAACCAGAGGGTGAAGCTGCTATAGCCTTGAGCTGTGAGCTGTGAGCTGTTAGCTGTTGTGCACTGTTTATCTCATTGTGCTGAAATGAAGCAAAGAACTTAAGTAAAGAAGCATTTTTATGCATTTTTTGTTGTTGTGGCTCTATTTTTTACAGCATCTACATAACCATTCTAGTTCTACAGAGGGTTGCTTGGGGTGCTGTTCTGTATTTTTGGTGTTACTTTGAGTGCTGTTCTGGATTTTGTAGTTTTCCCTCTCTCTATAGTATATATATATATATATATATATATATATATATATATATTTATGTATAGATAGGTAGTTAAATACCCATTGCACAAACATACAATAATACACAGTCACATACACATAGTCATATTGAAGGCTTGCATCTCACACAACCAGACTTACTAATACTCTCTGTTAGAATACTGTAGCTTTAAAATGTATGTTGCTCTAACTGTAGGTTGCCTTGACATCAGAGTGAGAATAATTATCTATGGGGTGGACACAACCCCCCACGTAAAGACAAAAGTATTGCTTGCTCAGTGTTATAACAACATTTTTACTTTTAGAAAGCTTCACAAGTCCATTAAATTAGTACTTACTGACGTTATCCCAACTGCCTTAGTATTTGGAAAAGAATACAACTATCAGCTGAGTTTTATGGAAGTGTGATTTACATATAGTGTAGTTTGTCAGAATGTACCTTGCAAACCTTTGAGGAACCCAGTTTAATTGACTTTTTAGTGTATGATTCTTTAACAGATGTTTACATTAATTTATTCAGTCTTGCATAATATCTAAATAAAATGACTTCCATCTACTGAGAAAATTATTCTTTTAGAAAAGAAGCTATGCTTTCTGTTAAGCAAAGTGTCTGTTCCTCTGAATACTTTTCATTTTGAAGGTCATCTCCACAACACACCTCAATGATTTTCTAATGTGAAGCATATATTCTAGGCATACTAATGTCCTTACCAGACATCCTTATGTTTGCAGATACGTGAAACAACATTCAAATGCACCTCCTTCAGGTAGTAAGTAGATGTAATTAGACAGAAATAATAATAAAAAAATAATGTCTTGCTTGCAAATGTGTATATAAAACATTTCCAATGACTCAATCTAAGCAACAGTTAAATGAAGGGAATACACAGGCACTTTGAAATTCTAACTGCTAAGGCAAAGGATAACAGAACTCCAGGAAGTTTGAGGGCTGTGAAACCCCTGGGATTGCACAAATGAGCCCAAGTCTTGTTATTTAATTGTAGGTGATGTAACAAAAAATGGGTATAGCCTTTCTTAGATGTGTGTGTCTGCTTTGTTTAATTGCTTGTGCCCTCCCTGTATGAACATCATCCCTACCACCCCCCCCCCCGGCTGCTCATAGAGCCATATGCACCTCTTCAGGGTCAGAGTTCAGGCACTTCGTTTCCCATCATGATTGGTTGTTATCCTTTTCTGTAACATCTTTTCAGCCAGTGCATTCCCCATTGGTGTGGGATTATTCCCCTTCACAATAAGAAACAATCATCTTATTCATTCCCCTTCAAGGTGAGAGGTGTGCTTGGATTAGCCTATTACATTCTGTGGAGTGTTTTTTTTTTTTTTGCATTATGTTACCAAGTCCCTCCCTCTGTTGGTTGCAAATTCTTCTACAGCTTCAAAGATGATACATACATACTATGCCTACACATGTTCCATGTCCCTTGAGTTATTCAGAACACCACTGCACAAAGCAGCTGTTACCCTAGCCCAAATCATTTCATGTCATACACCCTGCCCCCCTGTAGTTGTTGACACTGTAGCAGACTGGACTGACTCATTCCCTTGTAGATGGGCATGCCAACATTAACCATTCACTCTCACACTTCCTTGCCTGATTCCTCTATTACCCAGCAGCTGGTTGAATATGTGTCATCCAGGTCATATTCCAGATATTTATCCCTCTACACCATGTATTTTAACAGAATAACAAAGAAGGGACTTTTTTTCATAAAAGATTTTAGACTGTAATTTATGACAATATGTTTAGCAGCTTGACAAAGACATCAGTGAATATAAAATGAAGTTTACTATAGACTTCAATGATTATAAGAGTTTGAGGTATTAATAAAAAGATGAAGGTTTAAGAGAAAGAGCACAGCTGTTAAAGTATTTTTACAAATACTGGCACTAATTTTTTATATATAAATTTGCATTCATCTGTTAGTGAGTCTCCCCAAGACAAAATAAATACTTCCACTGAAACTGAGAATATGTTGGATTGTTTGGAAAATAAATATAGAAATAAACTTTAACAGATTTTCCTATAGATGTATTAATATCAAATATCTATGGGGTGGGGACTAAAAACATAGAAAATTATGACAATAATTGCAAAAAAAAAAACCTAGAAATGGTTGAGTAACAAGAACAGAGGACAGGACATACATGATTTTATCGAAAATACTGTGAACCCTTCAAGTAGAACATTTACTGAGAATTAGCTATAAATGCTTAGAAAAGGTGTATTCAATCTAATTTTGTAACAGACTGACCTATTTTTGATGCAAAATGCTTCTGCAGACATCTTATTTTGAAGATATTTTTAGAGCATTCAGATGTAGGACAGGCAGTTTGTGAGCCCTTCTACGGTCTGTCAACTACAGCATATGTGAAAGTATAGAACCATTTCAGTCATTAAGTATTTATGCTTAATAACTAAGACAATGGCACATGTTTTACCAAAACTAATACATAAATATCAATGTAGTTCTGAGTAAGGGTGTCAGACATTTGACAACATTAAAAGTTACAGTAATCTTTTCAATAAATCACCAGAAAATATGGCAATTCAACTTTAAGCATTCTATCTGAACCATTATCAAGCTTTTGGGTTATGAAGTTAAGATCCATGCTTATATATGCAGATTTTGGAGTTCAAACACTACATATGCTTTAACAGGCATAAGCAATAAACAGGTTTAATGAGACTGCCAATCAGCTGTCATGGATAAAAACACCTTCTGTACTTCTTTTAGCTGTGTATTAGATGCAAGCAGATAAAATAGGATTATATGATGATACTGAAGATATTTTCAAAGTTGTCAGTTTAGAATAGCTAATGAGGAAATTATGTTTGCTCCACGATATCTATGTACACCAGATATGTATCAGTGGAGTGGGTTTTACCATATTACTGACTCATGCAGAATTATTTATGGAATGGTGAAAAACAGATACCTCTGTAATGAATAAATATGATCTTGGATAGCCTTAAAGTTTGGCAGTTCTCATGGGGTGACATATTAATCACTTAGAAAAGTTGTATGAAAAATGGAAATACATTCCACAATGCATTCATGTTGTAGTTATGATTTTAAAGCTGAAGCAACTATTATCGATAATATCTTTACAATATCTGAATGTTATTATCATTATTTATTTATTTATTCCAGTTTGATGACCGGGGAGGTCCACTGGGCTCGGGGAGCCTGTTTTCAGTGGAGGCCCAGGGAGAAAAGCTCCAACAATACATAGTTACATGAATAATTTACTAAGAAACTTTGCATTACTGACAAATAAACAGGTAGCATTATAACATTGTAACATTATAAATGCCAACAGCACTATTAGTTTTTACCCTTACCGAACGTTAGCAGATTGAAACATAATATATATATATTTTTTTTATTTTTATTTTAGATACCATTCACGTCATTATTAATGCACAATGATTCAGTTTAAGAAAGTGAAAAGAATGTATTCTTCAGAATATATGGCTGATAACTGAAAGGTATAAAGGAAGACAACTTTTATATAGTTAAGGTAACAAATATCTCTCAATGTAAAGGTTGGAAACAATGAAAAGTACTGATATAAAAACACAAGAGGTAGCTAGACTGATTTTGACCCATACTCTAAATTATCTTTTTCAGCAATGTTTTTGAAGCATTTATATTTTCTCCATAGCCGCAAAACTTTGATGATGCCATAAGTGAAAGCCTTCAGGTTGGATACTGGAATGAAAACTCTAAGGAATAGAATTCCTAGGAAACATAATCTGGATAGAAATTGCAGCCCAAGAGAAGTATTATTGTAGCTTTTATATTAAAACATGTTTTCATTTTCTATACCGTTGTAGCAAAGTATGCATGCATATCCTAACAGTAAAAGCAAGTATGCATTCTTCAGTCTGTAGCACAAAACATCTTTAGTACTCAAGTGTAAGAATGTTGTCAGAGATTGTGGGTTCAAATACCACAAGTAGTATAGCAAGTATGAAATAGTACAATCCTTTAAAAAATATTACATAAATTAAATTCTACCTAAATGGCATGAATTCCCTGCTGTTAACTTTAATCTGTATAATTGAACGAAACATCTGTGCAATATCTGCATATTACAAAGATTACTTTGAACAATCTGTAATTATAGTTTGTAATTGTTGGAACATATATCTAAATGTAAACTTCCAGTTAAAATAGTTGTATTATTGTGATAATGCATTGTATGTCACATATGATGGCCTTAATTTTATCTCATTTTTCTGTCACCCCAACCCTTATCTCTTTTTTTTCTATGTGTTGTCAAAATGTTTCCATGTCATCCATCTCTAACAAATCACAAAATGCTTTACAGCACAGGGAGGTAGACCAACCCCAGTGGCCCATTCTGTCCCCTCTCCACTGGCTCCAGCACTGATGTCCAGCACATCTGGGACCCAACCTTGCAGGACTGCCTTTGCTGCCCCTGCACTACCTGCTCCTCAGGTAGCACTACCCTAGCAGCTGGTGCTGTGGTACCCTCTGGGAGTACTAGAAGTACTGGCTGAGGTGATTTTATCACCCACCAGGAGACGCCAGGGTTGGTGTGTAGAGTCATGCACAGCACCATTGTCTGTTTTCCCTCATAGTCCATGGGAGGAGGAGACATCAGACAATCCAGCAGCCAGCAAAGGAAGGAGATGTTGATGACAGCCCTGCAGTTGAGGACTACATTCTTACTGTTCCCACATTTTGACAGGCAAAAGCTTCTTTTGCCCCCTCCCTAATATCAATGTTATCCCTGGGTCTTGTTGTTTCTCCTGTTTGTTTGGATCTGCTTCCTCACCTGCCTTACTTACCTGACTAGAAATACCTATGTCTCTTACCCAGCATTCCTGTCTTACTGAAGTAAAAAAAAAATAAAATGGCACCTGTCCCAACAAAATATTGTACCGTACATTGTTCTCCATTTTGCACATGTGTCATCTTGGCATACTTGATTAAGTCCAATTGGCTGTACAACATGATTGCATTGCTGTCACCCATGTTTGTTGAGGTGACAGTCCAAGTTCAGCTAATATTCTGTACCATATTTTCATGTTACACTGTTGAAGAAGTGGATAGCTATGGTTCTAGCCTACCTCCCTCTTTTGCATTCCTATATTGCTTTTCCTTTGTTCTTCCCCTGTTTGTCCCCAATTTCTCCACTTTTCAATCTATCCCATTTTAACACCTTTAATTTGGTCAAAAAATAGAATCACACACAATACACATACGTAACTTCATTTTTTGGCCTCTGTGTTTGTGCAGAATTTGGCATTGCACATCAGTGTTAAGCAATGATGAACGGCCCTTTAATGGTGTAGTTACCTCCAAGCAATGCTGATTAAACATGCTAAACTAAGGTAACACACACTAACGCACAGTGAGTGTAGCATAAATGATGATTTCATTATATTATCACTACTTATTTAAAACTATTAAATACACTTGGGTTAAACTGTATATCATCTTGGCTGCAAAGAAAATGTGTCAATGCATTTACACCTGCTGCCACTGAGTCAGCTAAGCAGCAGGTTTGTTTCAGTCAGCTAAGCAGCAGGTGTATTTCATACACTCAGTACTCAGAACTCTCATTATTTTATCAATTAGCCACGTGTTTGCTCGCAACTTAACTATGTGCAAACAAAGAAAGCAGTATAAATGAGTATCTTGCATGTGCAAATACTTTGCCATCCATCATGCAAACCCATTGCTTGGTAATGCTTTATGCATAGTGGACAATAGCATATATTTCTTTAGGTTGTTGTTCATTTGGTCTTCATGCCATGAAACTACATGTGATAACACAAGCGAAAGGTAGAAACTATCTTAGAAAATAATACATATTTACTATTCAGCCATCTGTTACCTCCCCCCATGCACTGCAAACTTGGTTACTCAGTACTTGTTCACAAATATATTATTTACACTACAGAAATAAATAAATACTTTCTTATATACCATACACATCTTTATAATGGCAATACACATTCAAATTTTTGAGTATTTATAGTAATGTGGACACCTGTTTGCATATAGTTTGTAAAGCTGTCTCTTAAAGTATACCCATACATTGGAAATACAACATCAACTACACATTGCATACTCATCAATCAGGTAACATGGAGAACTTTAATATCTTGACAGTTGGACATGGCTAGCTATCCATTTCATGCAGTTCTCTCATCTTCTCTGTAACATCCATTGCTGATGCCATCCACTATAACTCGTCCTGCAGCCTTGTAAACATCAGATTTGTGCTGTAGCAATTGTGTAAAGTACTGAGATCTGTACTCTATATGCTTAGATAGGTAGGAGTTCTAATTTCACTGCAGTCAACTGGTGTGTATATGTGTGTTTGTGCACTGACTTGACATTAGAGAGAGCATTTTATACCACCATATTGAATGCTGCTATTACTATCTTCATCTCACCAAACACTGCTGATGTCAATATCACAACTTGTAAAGTGTTGTCCGACACTCTCCAAGTCAGGTTTGTGCAGTGGCCCAGTATAGTTAAATCAGAAGGGGTTCAGTTCTCACTGTAGTCAATGGGTGTGTGTTTGTGTATTTGTACACTTGCTTGACTTCAGAGACAGCATTTTACACTAGCATGTCAGATACTGCTATTACCATATTCCTCTCAGCAGACAGTGCTGATGTCATCACTTATAAAGTGTTGTCTGACACTCTCTAAGTCAGACTTGTGCTTTGGTACTTCCATCAAATAATGTGGTCTCTTGCTGGTGTAGTTGCATAGGTAGGGATTTTGTTCTCACTGCAGTCAACTGATATGCATGTCTTTGTGCAGTTGCTTGACATTAGGGAGATTGTTTTACACCAACATGTTAGACACTGCTGTTGCCATCTTTCTGTCAAGAGATTCTGCTGATGTCATCAGCTATAGCTGTCTCTTAAGCTTGTTCTGTTAATGTCACAGGCTAATTAAGATCCTTAGAATGAGTGACTCTTCTTCCAGTAGATATGCAGATGTGAAGCATTATTATCGGGGTAGGGTCAGAGACTGGCCTGTGGGCCAGGCACAAGTCACCTCATCCTATATCATACACAGTACATTTACAGGGCTTCACTCTATCCACGTACAGCATGTCATGGTTTGTAGGCCCTGTATTTTCTTTTTGAGAAACCCCTGTGGTATTTCCAGCTGCTGCAGGTATCTGGTGAGGTACATGCAAAAGGGAGCATTCTTCTCTATTAGTGTTCTGATGAGGTTCAGGTACACTGTTGCTATAATATCCTCACACCTAGATCTGATGGCCCAACTTATGAGGTGTACAATGTAGAAGGCTTTCTTTATAACTATGGAAACTTGGTGGCTAAAGTTCAGATTGCTATCTACCTGTATTCACAGGTCTTGCACCACTGCATTTGACCTTAGCGGGGTGTCGCCAATGTTATATTTAGCAGGGAATTCCCCTTTGCAGAAGGCAAATATAATGACACATTTTTGTGTTTCTTTGTAGACAGTGTGGCTTTGACACCAATCATTTGCATCTGTTAGCCCCTCCTATAATATGTGAACATCATTGGTGGACTCAGTAATTGCACCCGATATGCAATCATCAGCAAACTTTGCAAACTGAAGGCCATATATTTTAGCCTGGACTTGCAAGAAACAGATTACAAGCAGTAAAGGGCTCAGCACAGATCCTTGTGGTATGCCACTGGCAACAGCTCTACTGGTAGAGGTTGATTCACCAAATTCACAGTATGCATTCTGTCAATGAGCTAATTGCATAACAATCTACCAATGTAAGTGTTAATTCCCAGGTGGGAGAGTTTCTCAATTATACCTGAGTGGAGGCTTGTGTCAATGCCGTTGGCCAGATCAACATAGGTGGTATGCACTGTCTTACCTTCATCGAGGCCCTTTGGTAACTTTGTCAAAGAAATCTACTAAGTTTAATTAGCATGAACTACTATTAACAAAGCTAAAGGGTTGGGTCTAGAGTTTGAAGGTCACCTATGTCCTTGTTGAAAGGTTCCATGATGATTCTATTCATAGCCTTGCAGATGAAACTGGTTAGACTTATAGGTCCATATTTCCCAGGGTTGGTTGGTGGCCACCTTTGTGCAAGGAGATTACTGCTGCTGTTTTCCACTCCACTGGAACCAATCCAGTTCTTAGGCTATGGTGACAGAGGATGGTAATTTGGCCACTAGATCCTGTTGTAGATGATGCATACAGTACACTCATCGCTGTTTGATAACACTGATGTCATGGGGTACATTTGTGACAGTATGGATTGTGCCATATTTATGCCATGCGCACCTGTCAACTAACCTGGATTGTTGATGTTCCATACAGGTATAGCAGTGTCCCTCCTAACACCTCCAGCAGATGATACAGTATCAGGACAGTGTGCTTGATTACCCTCATAAATTGCTGACATCTCATAATAGTTGTACAAGTGCTTTAGTGCAGAAACATCTATGAGCACTCACAATCACATATGTTACGTCAGAGACATGGGATTACTGGTGCTACTATTCTGATATTGCCCATGATTGTGTGTACTTCAGTTTACTGTTGTCCATGAGCCTGTAGATATGTGTCATACTTGGTGGAGACCTCTACTGACATTCAGACAACTCATTTTGCACAGCTTCGCAACATGCAGTCAGCCCCTATTGTAGCTAATCTCCTTGGTAGATGTCCTGTCCATTTTACATGTCAGGTTGTTCATATCACAAAGACATCCTTCTCCATTGTTGTCACCTTGTGTGACAGTCACATAATATAGATTTAAACTGTACAGTCTGTACTGTATCATGTCACTATATGATTAGCTTTACTGCTACAATTGTCATTTAAATGTCCTCCTCTGCGGTATATTAAGATGTTTCAACTGTCCGCTTTCCCTGTGCTCATTCCTACAATTCATCTACGTGCCCCTATTCAATACACACACACACACACACACACACACACACACACACACACACACACACACACACACACACGCACACTTCCCCTGATTATGTATTTTAAATGACAGCCCATGTACTGTTGCAAAGCATTTATGCTACTTTTGTACAGGATGCCTAATATGGGTTTCCCCAATACTCTGCACTGTATACACTGTCCTGTAATATGTTTGGACCATATACATTGCTGTATTATTAACCCTGGTAATCATTGTGGCATTCCACGCAATCTTGCATACCTAGTTTGCCTGTGGGTAAACAGGTCTACATGTTTACTGCAATCTGTGTTGCTTTCCATGGTTTCCTAACCAGCAGCACTGTTGCCAGCCATGAAGCCATGCTTATTTACATTTTAATGAAGTGCATGAATATGTAATTAGCTCTGCTGATTACTGTGTAAACATAGAAACTCTGTGTAGGCTCATTGAGTTTATTGAATCCCCAGGGTAGATTTCATTTCATAGGAATAGGTAGACTTTATCAAAAACATATTGGGAGAAATTAAGAATGACCTATAAAAAAAGAAAACTCCTGGGCTTGTATTCTAGAAGCCTTAGAAAGTCATGGGCTAAATTATAGCTTTGAGTTAAAGGCAAATTCAAAATACAGAAGATAGCATATATTCCTTAGTTATTCCATTTGATGGCGCGATTTGTTTTTATAAGTGATTTTAATTTATAATTGTTGCTGAAACAATGCTTAATTTTCTTTTAAAAATAATTTGGTATTTGTAGAATGATACAAAATAAGGTACTAAACATATCAGTAAGATTGTTTATGTACATAATTTAATCAAACCAAATGAAAAATCACAAGGCAAAAAGTGTGAGAAAAACTAAGTAAATCATAGAATCCTACTTGCAACCTCCTTAGATGTAAACCAAAGGTCGTATATTTTAACCTGGACTTGGAAGAAATAGATTGCAAGCAGTAAAGGGCACAGCACAGATCCTTGTGGTATGCCACTGGCAACAGCTCTACTGGTAGAGGCTGATTCACCAATTTCACAGTATGCATTCTGTCAGTGAGCTAATTGGCTAGCCAGTTTCATGACAGATTGCCATTTTAATCAGCCAAATTTCTTCGAAATAACACAAAAATACACATGAGCTGAATACAGGAGGTGTTATAAATAAAGCATTGGAATGCCAACAGTCACATTGGTAGATTATATTAACAGCAGGGATTGGTAATGGGTTAATCAGCCATGTAAATATTAAATTTAAATTAAAAAAGGAAAAGACATTTGCATTTTATTTATCAAATAAATTGCTTAACGACTTTTATATATTTTTATAATGGGATATGTCACACATGATTTTATGCAATTGCTCATTGGTTTTAAACTGCTGATGTGATTATAGTGTTAGTACTTATTCAGCTCATGTTGTGTTCATGTTGTTTCTGAAGAAGTATTATGGATTAAAGAAATGGAAGCACTAAAATATCTTAGGACATTGCAAGTGCTTTTTGTGGTTTATTTAGTGTTTTTTTTTCACAGTGTTTACCTTGATTTCAGGTTTGGTTTGTCTGATACATTTTGGAAGGTGGCAAAACTTCCTTGTTGCTCAGTGGACTTACTGTGGTTTCTACTCCTGGTGAGTTGAGTGTTTTATTAAAGAACTGTCAGTTGATCTTAGGACAATTACAACCAGTTTCATGACAGATGAACAACTATAGCCAATTTGTGAATGGTGGACAAGGCCTGAGTACTAACTTCATTGCTGCTGGTGGTGATGCTAGAAATACTTCTAATGGAATCAATGGGCTTAGCAATCTCATGAGATCATTAGAAGTGTTTTCCCAGGTAAACAATCACCTTCATAATAATGATGGCAGCACAACGGTGGTCACATTTAAAGATGCCCTACCGATTCCAGTAAACCCATTTACTAGTTTATTTCCTGATAACAATGATTTTGTTAAGATAAACAATGAAAATGACTTAAAGAGGTTTTTTCCAATGAATTTGAGAAAAATCTCAGCAAATATATGTCTTATTTGTGATTTATTTTTTGGATTTGCATTGATACACTTGATGGTAAAGGGCCTCAGATTGTTTAAGTTTCTGAATGGTATCGTTGAAGAGAATGATTTGTTTAAAGCAGTGGAATTTTTTTAAAATAAAATGTGTTTGGAAGTTTTGGATATTTTGTTCAATTACAATGAGGAGATTTTCAGGCTGTTGAATGAAATAAATCATTTGAATGAAAGTATCACTAGTCATCAAACATCCAGGGTTAACTCGTGTCATTTAGCTCAACCTGATATATCTTTTTCTTGATATTCATTTGTTGAACAATACTAATATTTTAAAAGAAGTAGTACTTTAAATCCACCTTTATGTAACACAATTCAGACATTTCAGCATATGTGAAAATTATTAGATGCACCTGCCGAAAATATTATTTTCAATCTTAAACCTATTCAAAAACATGTATTGAATTAAATAAAAGATATTATAGGCTTATGCTTTATGAAAGTGGATAATGTCAGTGAGATAGTATTGTTATAGAAGCCACTTTATTTTCCCATTTAAGACACTTACTTGATTATGAAGATGTTAGCAAGGAAGCAATTTTTAGAGCTTATTCTGTATTTGTTTTACTGTTGGATAGTGCAACAACTGGGGAATTATCTATGGAGTGATATGAGTTTGTCCAGGTAAAATGCCATAAGTTGGGCTACATCTTTAGGCTGCCCAAGATTCATAAAAATGCACTAATTCTAGTTACGACCAATTGTGTCATCCAGTGGTTCAAAAACTGAATCAGTAGCTTTATTTTTAAATAAAAATCCTGCAACAACTAGAGAGGTGCAAAAGTACCTCACAAAGTGGATCCCAGACCTTAAACACTTGTCCTATATGGACAGACTCAAAAAAACTCCATCTATTCTCTGTTTCATATCGCCTACTTAGAGGCGATCTCTGCTTGACTTACAAAGCCATGTCTGACCCAGCTCTGTTAGAAATTCTACATCTAAAAAAATCCCAATCCCTCTGCACTAGATGCTCCAGAGACCACAACCTCACAACCACAATCAACAGAACATGGTGGAGGGACAGGTTCATAACCCAGAGACTGCCCATGCTATGGAACAGACTTCCCATACATGTCAAACAGAGGAGCTCACTGGCCCTCTTCAAGAGAAATCTTGATGATTGGACGGGAAATAGAAAATTCACCCTTGGGATCACTCCAGTGGCTCGACTCAACAGAGACACTGGGAACTAAGGTCTGGTGGCACAATGCCAGGGTAATCTAATGGCCTAGGCTTGTAAAGGCTCCAGGACCATTAGCCTAGTACACACCTATGAACCTATGAACCTATAAGACTTTGTAACCTTTGCAGGAGTTTGCTTTGTCCTTTACAAGGGACCTTTGGTGTTTTCTGGAAACATCACTACTATATTATTAGCAACTATCAGTATAGAAGATTTGTATAATTCTATCCCCATAAAAGAAGGTTTTTAAATATTTAAGGCTTTTTTGAGTAAAAAGGACTGTTTTCCTACACAAATCATTGTTTTCTTAAATCTCTGGTGTAACTATGGGTGTGGTGATTTTTATTTTTTTTATTTTATTTTTATTTTACATTTGTTAACAGGGGAAGTCCGACTGGACACAGGTCCATTTTCAATGGAGGCCCCGGGAGAAAAGCTCCACATAACACTAAGAATGAATACATCCAAGAATACAAATAGGCATACATAAGCAAACATTAACAATTTCTAGGTAGTTGCAATAGTGAATGATGCATGAAGAAAAGCTTGAGTTACCTTTTTTTTTTTTTTTTTTTTTTTTTTTTTTTTTATTAGAAGGTTGCTCTTTCTTTTTAGAACTTTACATTAGTTGCACAGGTCTACTGGCACTGAAAAGGACTTATCATTGGAATAGTTGGATCATGATAGATTCCCCCATTGACATAGTAGGATGAGTCCCACTTGTACAGAATGGATTTTCTAAGTTATTTTTTATTGCAGAATGGCAGTAAAAGTCAGTTGGAAAATGTTATATGTGCTCTTAATGAGACTTCTTTTTTTTTATGTTTACATTTACATATGAGTTGAAAACTGTTTGCTATTTATATGCTCTAATTTCTAAATTAAACAATTGTTTCACATCTACTATTTTTATAATGTCATTACTTGTTAATTGCTATTTACACTTTTTAAGTTGGCATCTTTGACACTCAAAGAAAAGTCTTATGAAAAGTCCACTCATCAGGTTAAGTAGGGTTGTATCAGAAAATGTGGATGGAGTTTCTTGTATGAAACACAAGACATTTTTTTTTCTAGAGAGACTGTCCACCTAAGTTAATGAAAAATGTTATTGTTGAAATAAAAGGGAATAATGGTTACACTTTCATCCCATTTTAACATTGGGTTTGTGTCAGATAATGTCACAAAAGAACTCAGTGGTTTATTCTGACACGTGGTATTATTAACATAGTTGAGAATAAATGGAAAATTCTTTGGGGGAGTTGAAGAGTTAAATAATTTAATTATTGAAAATCCTAAATTGATTAGGAAAAAGGATGCTAATTTGAAAGCCATTTTAGAAAGGGGTGATCTCATTCATTTAAAAAGGTTACAAAAAATAGCACCTTTCCTTGCTGCAGTTATAAGCAGTGTCATTTTATAGAGACATCGTTGTTTTCTGAATTTACACTTATTAAAAAAAGTGTTTATGTTTATATACATGTAAGTCTGAGTGTCTCATGTATTTGGAACTAAGTGCAATTCTTATCCAGCATTTCACATAGGTTCATAGGATCTTACTTGGCTATTGACCTGAGGGTCTTTACAAGCCTAGCTGTTAAATCCCAATATTATACTAAAAGAGAGATATTGTTTATGGTTAAGGTTTTACTAGCAAGGACTACCCATGCCCAGGAGAGACGCCTGGCAATCCCCAGCAGAAATTTATGGTTTTCCATCCATTCATCCAGGTTGTGCTCTGACAGAGTCATGGAGGTGCTCTGCTTGATATTGATTGGAAGTCTCTTCCAGAGTAGTTGCAACCTCTGAAAGAAGTATCTGTTTCTCCAGCAGGTCCTGTTTATGTCACAGGCTAGATTGAAGTCCCTGGAACAAGTGACTTTAGTCCCATTTGACTTATGGATGTGCAGCATTTCCATTAGATTTGGGTCAGAGATAGCTCTGTGAACCAGACATAAGTTGCCTCTAAGTAGTCTATACGTTACTGAGTACAGAGACAGAGACTTCAGTCTGTCCTTTTAAGACATGTGCTGGAGACCCTGAATTTTCTTAGTTAGAAACATCTCAGGTCTCTCAAGTTGCTGCAGGTGTCTGATACAGTACATACCAAAGGAAGAATTATATTCAGTAATACGCCTGATGAGGGATGAGTACAGGGGAGTTATAACCTGTTTTGCTCTTGAGTCAATGTCTTTGCTAATCAGGTGAGCAACATAGAATGCCTTCCTCACTACAGTAGACACATGGTGGTCAAAGTTGATGTCAACTTGTGTTCCCAGGTCTCTCAATACTGAATTGGTACTTAGGGTATTATTGTTTATTTTATAATCAGATGGGACACTGTTTTTACTGAAGGAAATGATGATGCATTTTTTAGCATTTAGTTTAAGACCATGGCTTTTGCACCAATCATTGGCCTGTGTAAGCCCCTTTTGAAGTACGCTGACATCACTAAGGGAATCAATGATAGCACCTAATTTGCAATCATTTGCAAACTTGGTTAGCCACAGCTGCACTGTTTGACCTGGATTTCTGAGAGTATATGCCAAACAAGAGGGGCATAGCACTGACCCTTGTGGGACCCCAATGGTGACAGGTCTGCTGGTACAGGTAAAGTATCCCACTTTGACTGAGTGTTACAGATCTGTGAGCCAGTTTGCAACCTACCTGACAACACAGGGGTTGATATTCAACAGGGTTAGTTTGTCACAGATGCCCAAATGTGGGATAGTGCTGAAGATCTTGGGCAAGTCAAGATAGGCTGTGTGCATAGTTTTGCCTTCGTCTATGGCTCTGGTCATGTTCTTGAAGAAGTCCACCAGGTTTAGCAGGCATGGCCTGCCTTTGACAAAACCAAACTGGGACAGATACAGGGTTTGGAGGTCACCTATATCCTTATTTATGAGGTCCATGATGATTCATTCCATTGCCTTACAGATGAGGCTGATTAATCTTATGAGTCTACAGTTACCTGGGTCTGTTGCTGAGCCACCCTTGAGAAGAGGGATAACAGTTGCTGTTTTTCATTCAGTGGGGTCAAAGCAATTATTCAGACTGTGGTTAAACTGAGTGCCTAATGGAGTAGCTAGCTCTTGTTTTAGAACATTAAAAATGCAGCACGGAATGCCATCTGGTCTCATGGAGGCTGTGCTCTTAGCCTTGGAGAGAGCGTTGATTACTTGCTCTTTGGAGATGGAGGGAGGACAAGATGATGAAGACGTGGTTTGTGGTATGCTTGGGGGGGCAGGGAGGTGAAATTTTTGCAAAAAAAAAAAAATTCTGTCTGCTAGCAGGTATGCAATTTCCACAATGTCAGTGTGTGTAATGCCATTCATGATTGGGTACAGGACATTTTGACCCTGGGCAATTTGACCCTGGATGATTTGACTCCAACATTATCAGATTCTAAAGCTGTATCTGTAAGAATTTAAATATACAGATCTAACATAAGGACAGTATAAAAACCAGAGCAGCATCTACAAAATAAAACAACCATTGAAAACTTCATATATCCTATGTAAACATTAAAATCCACTAGACTCAGTACCTGAACTGACAGTAGTACATGAGATTAAATCAAAGAATATGAGCCATAAACAAAGAATGTTTTGCCAGCATGAAATCCTGCTAAAATAACTGCTTGAACTGATTTTACTCAGAGAATGTATTGCCAGCATTAAGTCTTGAGCTCCGTCTTGTGCTACTGTTATGAGATGCAAGGCAACACTGATTTGATGTTAGTAAAGCAAAAGAAATGTAGAGTTTCATCACAGCTGTGATGTGTGCCAATCATGGGAGTCTTGATAACTGCCAGGGTTGCCAGCACACATATTCAGGATAATCCTGTTGACATTGCACATGACCTGGCAGTTGATGGAGTGGTACCTCTTGCAGTTAATGTAGATTCTACCCTGCTCACCAGGTGGTGCCTTGATGTGTACATGGGTGCAATTTATGGCACTGAGTACCTCAGGGTAGTGTGCTACATAGTAGAAATGTTGCATATTGCTGGCCCTCACCTCAGGGGAGAGGGGAAAAGATATGTGCTCACTGACATGTGGTAGCATAGCATCCAGGAACTGGTGGAGTATCCTGGATGCAGATACCTGTGACACCCCACTCATGTCCCCAGATGGTCTTTGAAAAGTATCTGTAGCTAGTATCCTAAGGGCTATACATACCTTTGTTTCCACTGGCATGTGTTCCCCTCAGTTGGCTCTGGCTCTGAGTTGAGGGCAGCAGACCTCAATGAGTTCTTGTAATATGTTCCTGTCCACCCTGTAGCACTCTACACTCTCCAGCTCATATAGCTCCTGGAAGGTTACCCTGGACCATACCTCTCAACCTGGAAATATCAAAAATCTGGACAAGGCCCATGAAAAATAGGTACAAATCTGTACACTAATTAACGTAAAATTTGCATACAGAATTACACAACCCTACCCACTCCAATGGAATTGTGGGATACCAACTTTCAAATGCAGACTGAAGAACAGAACCAAACTATAGCACCAGAGACCCCCTGTTCCATTTCAGTGCCCCATTACCTGGCTATTTCACACCATTTACCATAAACAATAATGTGTGCATACTGCTTTACTTCTACAGTAATTATCTGGATTTTATTTTTTACATTTTATAGCACAATGCACAAACAGTAATAGATATCTGGCTGCTAAACAAAGCAATACTGTCACAATGAAAATAGACTTGGCATTAAAACTTAATTAAAACTTCTCTGCCCTTGAAACTCACATTCATTGAAACAGCTGAAACCCACAGATTACCTTTGGGCTGTTTTCAAATCAGAAGCCTCTAGCACACAAAACAAGAAACATACATGCGTTCTTTGATACACCTTCCCGATTTTATTATATTCCTTGTATAATACAGCACACTTGTTAGACTTACGTTAGAGCACATTTAAAATTTATTGTTTAAACCTTTTTACAGTAGGCAATGCAACAAAATGCATGAACCAATAATGACAAAATTGCCCTATTCAGAACACTTCCATCATAAAAGTCTACTTCCACACACAATTGCATTTTAAATTTATTGCTTAAACATTTTTCCCGTAGGCAATGAAACAAAATGCATGCACCAATAATGACAAAACTGCCCTATTCAGAACATTTCCATGATAACAGTCTACTTCTACACACACACACATTTTAAATATATATATATATATATATATATATATATATATATATATATATATATATATATATATATAATTACAGCAGTGTAAGCCATAGTCATGTTGCACAGCTTCTTGTACTTATTTTCAGTCGGCGGAGGCAAAAGGCAAAAAAACAGGGACATATTTTAAACATTGCTGCTTGAATAAAGTGTAGTTACCACTGTGCATTTCACGGTTAAGTCTTGAACCCTGGAACCTGTGCACTACAGTCAGAACGACATACCACTAAGCCAAATCAGCAGTTTGCTGAAAGGCAGGAAGACAAACTTAAATGGCTATCATTTAGTGAATTCATTTCACACTTCTCACCATAGCTCTCAACCTCTTTGCAAAAAAAAAAAAAAAACAGAACAAAGCCAATAATGGGGGAATACAGCCCCAAAACATTTCAAATGCTGATCTTATAAACTTAGAAAATTGCTAGAATAAAAGGTTTTGTTTTACCATTTATTTTATGAAGAATATGAAGCTTGAAA
Organism: Protopterus annectens; assembly: GCF_019279795.1. Lineage (NCBI taxonomy): Eukaryota > Metazoa > Chordata > Ceratodontiformes > Protopteridae > Protopterus > Protopterus annectens. Next base: position 962,878,431 of record NC_056732.1, read on the forward strand.
TTCAAATACAAAATCCAGAAAGGCATCTTCACAAGTGGTGGCGGCTAGGGACTTTGGGCTCTTTTTACCCCCGTGCCCAAGGTACAGGGTTTGAGCCTGAGTACTTCTAGCCACCAGGTGTGTTCTGTTTGGGGGCATAATTATACAACAGTCTGTTTTCTGAAGGGTAACACAGCTTAAGCAAGGAAAAAAAAACAATGCTTAGATGAATTACAAAAAAAAAAAATCTTTTGATTTTTAAAATTAGTACAGGTATTTGCAATGGTTATACTATGAATTAAAATCAAGAATAAATAGAATAATAATTTTAGCCAGCAAACCAATCAATCTAGATGTTGAGATAGTCCCAGGAAAAAAAAATCTTTAGACAGCTGTGCATAGAAATCATACTGTTACATGTTATATGTTTTTGGCCTATAAATACTGTGAACAACAGCAAGCATTAGAGAAGACAGACCACCTTTTAAAGTAAAGAAGCCATGATAATCTTGATTTAGAGGAGGCTATAAATTCTGATCAGCTTCAAAAAAGCAAGACAGCAGTCAAAGAATGTTCAGTTCGAATGCTGTAAAATGTAACTGTAGTAATTTGTGCGCACACACACACACACACACACACACACACACACACACACACACACACACACACACACACACACACACTTTGCTTCACTGTATTAGGTACCTGCTCTGCTCAGACCGGCCGTTTCTTCCCGGCTTCTCGTTCTGCTGCTCTGCTCAGACCGTCCATTTCTTCCTGGCTTCTCATTCTGCTGCTGGCCCCAAACACTAGTTCTACAGATTAAGTGTTCTTCCCGGCTTCTCTTTTAATAAAGACGCCACACCGTTCTAAACTAAAAACAGATCCTGCATTCAACTTGTTCCATTCCCTTCCAGTATTCAAACAGACGCGCGCGCACAAGCTGACGGAGCTGACGTCATCACGTACATGATGACGCCAGCTCCGAAAGCACGAAAATCTGAAAAACAGATGAAAGAAAATTGGAAATGAAGGGGTGCCACTCGGGAATCGTGGCACCCCATTATTGGGACCCAAAACTTGGTAAAAACCGAGTAATTCGGGAAGGTTGGGAGGTCTGCCCTGGACTTGAACACTCTTCTCCTTCTCGGCCTAGGCTTATTATCAGCAGCATCAGCAGCATTGACTTCAGCATCTAGCACATACAGATGGAGCAGACCAAAAGCAGCCCCTAGCATTATCTCAGTTAAAATTCCCAAGTCTGAACTCCAATGGTCCAGGGTATTGGGGGAAAATCAGAATGTAGGGTGTATTCATACATTATGCAGGTCTGCTGTAGGTTCAGCATGTGTGATTGGCTAATTATCATGCATTTCACTTGCCTAGAATGTAATTAACATCATTTAATGGCCATACACCACACCACACAACATAGCTTATACACAATAATAATTATGCAATGGATATAACTGCTGCCAATTCATCGCTACCTATGTTATCACTGTCATGAGTAGTCTGCTGTGTGAATACATTGAGCTATGCACCACGCCATAAAGCTTAACTTATACAAAAGTCAAAATCAATAATTGAATATATCTGGTTTTAATTGCTTCCTGACTACGTCATCACTGTGACCTGGGTGGTCTTTCCACATGAACATGCTCAGCTATGTGGTGCACAGCGCAAACACATGCAGCAAAACTTAAATAATCCTAAGAGTGATGGGACACACCCCCCTGCTGGCATCCACATCCAGTAGAAATATCAACATGGTGTGGGAGCCTACACAAAGTGGCTATGCAAACATGATTACTCCATTTTGCTATATAAAACATCCACCTCATTTGCATACATATCTGTGCTGACAGCCTGGTAACTACACAGTTCAGAACCATATGAACTGGGCAACAGCACCAGTGTACCACTGTATGGCACAGATGCAAGTACGTATAATACATTTCTGACATATAGTATAAAATGCACTTTTTTACTCTTTTTTTGTTTTACATCCCCTTTTGCCTGCGTAGACTCCTGTACATGGAAAAATGCGCCATACACTAAAGACAGTGTTATAGGGTCTACATGGATGTCTTTCTATTTGGATTGCTCGACCTGCCTCATTTGCATAAGATTCACCTACATATCAGATAATTTGCATTCCTTGGTATCTTCCAGTTATTGTTTGTGCGAACTCCACTAAGGGGTGCTTACTGAATCTAAAAATGTTCGCACTGATGTACACATTGTGGCAAAACAAAATCATGTAGGCTTTACTGAATTCCCCTGTATGTTTAAAAACACTCTAAAATAAACTAACAGGACTAAACAACATAAATTAACAAAAGTCAGGATGCTTTATCACCACACCTCTTTAATAACCACAGAGATTGGGTAGACTCATTGTAAAAGTAAAACAAGCAATGAGCAACCAAATTCAACTCTCCAAACCTTTATTGTCACTATAAAAAATGGCAAGCTCCTTAATTATGTCATGCAGATGGAATCTGTGTTCTGCTTGACAGTATCACAACAAACCTTCAACAGTTATGGAATAGCTAAAGAAAATACAGACTAAAAGATACAAAGGTCTTTATATGTTGTACTGACTAACTGGTGATTTATTGATTACATTAAGAACTATGCGAAGGCTAGTTTCTTGATACAGAGCGATGAAGCTCTTATCACATTCAAGACAAGCCAGACTCAGCATACAGGCACTTTATGGCCTGAATGAAATGAGATAGAAGTGAACAGCTGAGTTAATAAGCCCACTCATTATGAGGAAACAGGGGGAAGGCCCATTGACATGGCTTAATGCATAGTTGTTCAGGGGCATAAACCTGGCCAAAGAGTACACTTGTTCCAGCAACGTATCATGCGGGAACAGAAATATGAATTCAGTGCAGCTCAGCACATCCAGGATCCTCACTAGCTTGCTGCCAGGGTAAGGTTACATTTAGCATCAAGGTCTCCTCTCAAAGGTAGATCACTGCCCTACTTGGTTCTCATATTTCGTTAATAGGGTGTTCAGTGGCAGGAAAGAACAGATCACCTGGTGACATGTCTTCAAGTTTCTGGAGTGATGACAGGGAGCCAAATAGAATAATAATTACAGTTTATCATATACGCCATATGTATCATGTGGCTCATCCCTGATTATCTCAAGCAGCTACATGCACCGTGTGTGTCATGTGACTCATCCTTGGTTATCTCATAGGGCTTATACTTAGTTATCTCATATTATTTGAAGGATAAAATAACTTTGCACACCCTAAGAGACTACTTACATTTTTATTTATTCTATTTATTTGACATTTGTTAACTGGGTTGGTCCAACTGAGCTAGGAGCCCATTTTCAGTTGAGACCAAAGGAGAAAAGCTCCAGGACATTTCATACAAATATTTGTAGAACATAAAACATGAATTGTAAATTATACAATATAGTAAAAAATTAAAATGTATAACATGGAATAAACACAAAAAGTTAAACAAAAATACAGTTTACAGTCAACAGATAGAATGAGATCAATTTAACAGAAATCTGACAATTTCAAATATGCAAAATATATCTTACAAATGAGGCGTGGGATGTACACTATAAAAGGCAGTCTGGAGTCAATATGCTATAAGAATGACATTAACTATGAGCTACAGTTATCCCAATCCACAAGGGGGGATCCACCTTGGATCCCGGAAACTACCGTCCCATCAGTCTGACAAGCCTTATCTGCAAGGCCATGGAGCGTATTATCATGGAACTTATAAACAAAGACATTGGCAACCTTCAAACACTGGACCCCACCCAGTTTGGGTTTGTGAAGGGCTGATCTTGTCTCCTGAACCTGATTGACTTCTTTGAATCAGTCTCCAGAGCCATGGACAAGGGTAAGGTGGTCCACACAGCCTATCTAGACCTTGCCAAGGCCTTTGACACCATCCCCCACTCTGGAATCATAGATAAACTTACTAAGTTGGGCATTAATCCCTATGTCACCCAATGGGTTGCTAAATGGCTTACTGATAGAACCCACACTGTAAAAGTAGCCGACTCCAAATCCAGCTCCAGACAAGTGACAAGTGGAGTACCTCAGGGTTCAGTCCTGGGGCCGCTCTTGTTTGGCATCTACTTCTCTGAAGTACAGGTCAACACTAAGGGACTCTGGCTAACAAAGTTTGCAGATGATTGCAAACTGGGAGCCATTATTGAATCCCCAAATGATGTGTATACTCTACAAAAGGGCCTTACAGAAACAGATGCTTGGTGCCAGAGCCATGTGCTCAAGCTCAATGCCAAGAAATGTATTGTTATCCCCTTTGGGAAAAAAACATGTATCCATGAATTACCATATAGGTGGCAGTACACTAAACAGAGAAAGTGTGATAAGAGACTTAGGGACACAGGTGGACAGTGGTCTCACCTTCGATAACCACATAGCCACAACAGTCAGAAAATCCTTCTATGTGGCACACCTCATCACAAAGGGCTTTTCATCCAGAAAAAAGGAGGTCATTGTCCCACTGTACTCATGCCTCATTAGACCCATTATAGAATACAACACCCCATTTGGTATGTACCTCTCAAGACATCTGCAACAACTGGAAAGGCCTCAGAAATACCTCACTAAAAGAATCACAGGCCTAAAGCAGATGCCCTACGCTGACCGCCTTAAAAAACTTCAGCTATACTCTGTCGCATATCGTCTACTCAGAGGCGATCTCTGCTTAACATACAAGGCCATGTCAAACCCAGAGCTGTTGGACATGCTACACTTAAAGAAATCCCAATCCCTCAGAGCTACACGCTCCAGGGATCTAAACCTTGTCATCACAATAAACAAAACATGCTGGAGGGATAGGTTCCTGACCCAGAGACTCCCCAGACTCTGGAATAGATTGCCCATACATGTCAAGCAGAGTGCCTCTTTGGACCTCTTCAAGAGGAACCTTGACGATTGGATGGGAGAAAGGAAATTCACCCCAGGGATCACATCAGTTGCCCTGCTAGACAGGGGTCCAGGAAAGTAAATAATGTGGGAAAAAATAGCTATGGAATTGTTATGGCTAGGCTTGTAGAGGCCCTAGGGCTGATAGCCTAGTACCAGCCTATGAACCTATGAACCTATGAACAACAAAAATAGATGAACTATATATATATAATTACATAGTTTTTTGTTATTGTGGAATGCACAGTAGTCACACAGCTAAATGAAGCTACTTAAAACTGTGAAACAGGCAAGTTCAAAGAAAGGTAGCCATAAAGTTATTAGAAAGGAAGACAAAGTGAGTTAAGGGAAGAGACGAAAGTTTGGAGAGATAAGAGGACTCATGTAGGCTCTTGGCAAGGGCAGATCCAAGAGCTTAAGAAAAAAACTTTTAGTTGCTTTTTGAACTGATTTATATTTGGGATGTTTCTAGTAGAGTTGGGAAGTCTGTTCCAAGCTAAAGACACATTGTAATTGTAAAGTACTTTACCAGTGTTTTTGTTGGGTTTGTGTATGTCAAGCAGTTGTTGGTCAGATCTTCTGAGAGATCTAGTAGAGGTGCAGAGGGAGATGAGGGAAGTGAGGGAGGGGCAGGCAGTAGATCTGTGTAGGCTAGAGTGTTCAATTTATAGCTGTGAGATAAGAAGTCGATGGGAGAATTCTGGCCACTGCAGTTTTTTTTCAAAGCAATGCAATGGTGTGATTCGTAGGGTTGGTTTGTTGCAAATCTGGTGATTTTATTATAAGTTTGTTCAAGTTGGGAGATTAATGTGGATTGTAAGTTTGTTAGGATGAGAGCAGCATAGAGAAGGCATGGCAGGAGGAAAGCTTTTATGTTCCAATACAGTAATCCTAGTTTTGGGTGTGTCTTTTTGATACACTGATGTATATGCTGATCACATTTTAGTTTGTCATCTATTGTGGTTCCTAGGAGTTTAGTATATGGATCAGCTTTGGTGACAGTGTTATTTAGAGAAGAGACAGAGAAGGTGGAACATAACAATGCTGCAATTTTATCTTCTGGTTCCTTAAGACAAAGACAATGAGAAGGTTTCAGTCAGTTGTATCTCTGGCTCTAGGATCAGGAAGATGCAAGGGCCATCAGGAGGCCATTTCACCATCCTTAATATAAGTATGTAAATTACCCTAGGTATTGTACAATAAGGGTGATGCAGCAAGAGAAAACTAAGTTTACCACTGTCCCCAAGAAGGAGAATTACCAGCGTTTAGCAGCATTTTCAAAAAATATGCCAAAGCTCAAATATAAAACAAAAATGGCTACCATGATTGGCTGGATAACTGGTGTCATTATAGGAGGTCAAGTGCGTGTTTGCCAGGGAAAGGCTATTCAGCAGACTCACTTACTTTGCAAAAGATGGACTGTATCTGTCATCACACATTTTTTTAAGTACTCACTATAACTTTTGCTTTTCACTCAGTGTTTCTTTAGGTCAAGTCCAAATCATAACCGTATCTCTACCTAAAAATCCCAGTTCAAACAATATATGGATTGCTCATTTCCATGCTTTGAGTTTAAGCACCAGCATGTCTCAGGTTCAGATCTACCTGACACTTGAAGACATAAATATTTGTGTAGTAGAATGTAAACTATTAGCAGCATTGAACATCTATAAATGCATTGATGCAGACTCTTTCTCTAAAAGGCCCTATTTCAGTCCCACTTTTAAATTACACTGTGAAACTTTAATGCAATAGCAACAAGGAGATCAGTTAAAACAGCAACTTATGAATTATTTTATACCCTTAAGGCTTTCAGTGCAATACTACACTGAATTCAACATTTGACCCAACCCTATTACTGTGAAATAATTTGGCATGATAAATATTACCTATATTATATAAAAATCTATAGATATAGATATACATTTATATTATCAGTGTTCCAGAATGTTAGCCTGTAAAAGGTCTATACCATGTTGTTGACATTCTGAAATACTGAACATACAAAATACACTAGTAACTGTTTTTCTGCAGGGGGAGTTAAGCCACCCTGCACAGCCTGTACCCTCTGCTAATTGTGAATATCAACTCTGAGATTGCACCACACTATACTGTGATCTCTGTAAAACAGTTTTCCTGACCTACCAAACAATAAACATTTCAGACCATTGCCCATATGGTCACGACATTTTAAGGATCAACATTCTGAAATGCTGATCTTCTGATATAAAGCCATACACACAAACATGCACACACAGTTATATATCTATATTATATCTCTCTATATATCTATATATAACTATATGTCTCTCTATATCTATCTATCTATATATATATATATATATATATATATATATATATATATATATATATATATATGTATATGTGTGTGTGTGTGTGTGTGTGTGTGTGTGTGTGTGTGTATAGGGTCTATATTAGATAAACGAAAGTTTATCTAATGATTGCTGACATCATCAAAAATCACAGAACTCAAAATCGCTGTGCCCCCCCACTAAATATGTATTCCAACTCAGAGATCATACTATGGTGAGGAAAGGGCAAATATTCCCATCTTCACTATACCATGATCTCACAATTGTGATTTCGAGTTCCGGGAGTTTTGATGATGTCATCATTCGATTGGATAAACTTTCATTTATCTAATATATAGACCCTATAGATATATATATATATATATATATATATATATATATATATATATATTTACATTGGATATAAAAAGTGTACACACCTCTGTTAAAATGCCATGTTTTTGTGATATAAAAAATGAGGCCACAATAAATCATTTCAAAACTTTTCCCACCTTTAATGTGACCTATAACCTGTACAATTCAATTGTCTGGGATTTTTTGTGTTAGAACCTAGGACCATGTGTACAATAGCCCTATAACTTACACCTATTACCACAGGAATATTGAAATAACACTTAAATATTTTCCTGTCCATTACTATAAACTGAGCTGTCACAACAGTAAAAATATCTTGCACTTTCAGTAGTAAAACTAGAACCAGCTGCAGTACCGCTGTTCACTTACATCTGCTGCCACAGGAATAGTTAAATAACAGTTGGATAGTTCCCTATTTATTATCTGCTATGTGTTAACTGTCATGCTGCACTGCTTACCATGTTTGTGCTGTGCCCAGCACACAGTTGATACAATGTATCCGTTTTGAAATTGTTGATTGTCTGCTTCCTCTCTGCAGGTGTTTGATGGCTGCAGGTGTTGGGGAAGTTTGATAAACACTGCTCAATGTTGCTTAGCAGTGTCTGCTTTCTGTGTCGACCACTAGTCCAGGTTTGCGCACTGCTAACCATCATGCAAATGAGATAAGCAATGCTAAACTTGACATTTATTGTACTTCTCTGTTTTCTCTGTTTGCACTAAGCTATGCAGAGTGCAAATACTGGCAGTAAAAAAAAGGAAGATTACTAGAAAGGAAGAAATGAAAACTATTAAATAAACATCACTATAAAAATGTATGTTGGTACATATGGAATATTTTTACACCAGTCTGGATTTGAACTCTCACTCCAATGAACCTTCAAAACACAGTAGGGGTGTCTTATCCCTCTTTTCCACAGAAACAGTTTGTCAGCAGAGAGTGAAAGTCACTGTGCATGCAAGCAACTACGTTATCCACAGTATTAAAAAAATATGACATTGTACAATTCTAAGTTGTTTGCACATGTAATTTCAGGTGTAGGGCACTGAGTGATCACACAACCATTTATGACTATTTCTTGCAGAAATATAGCTCTGTCTTATCTCTCTGTGTTTGTTGCTCATTCTTCCCTTTTCTGACCAGTAATCTGAGACCTGCAGTCTGTAAGGCATTCTGTATCATTGCCCTTAAAATGTGCAAGGATATTAAATGGCAATAATATACAATTGTCAAGAAATGAAAGGGAAATTGAATGTTACTGAACAGAAATTGTGAAATGTGTGCTACTTACTTACATTTAAAACCATAACACAATTACTTCTACACTTTGTAAGTCTAACGTGTCTGAGACATCCACTGGATGTAAGAGAGTCAGAATTGCTTTTCTGTTTTTCTTCTCTCTACCAGTAATTATTCACAGTTGCAGTTCATTAGCTACAAACACTGAGGACATGCCTGCACTATGTTTATGTCTGATACACAGACTAAATTATTTAGGATTCAGCAATTCTAATGAGTTCACACCTCATTATCATCTTCACTATGCTTGCAGCCCTGAATCTACATTATAAAAAGGGAACCATGTAGCTAGAGAACATGAAGGTGAGGAGACTTGTTTATGTGCTTAGCAGAGAAGAAGATATTACTTTGGGATTTATCTGCACAAAAGACTACTGCTCTTGATAACGTATGATTGCATTTTCATATATATGTTTGAGAGAGAGAGTGTGTGTGTGTGTGTGTGTGTGTGTGTGTGTGTGTGTGTGTGTGTGTGTGTGTGTGTGTGTGTGTGTGTGTGTGTGTGTGTGTGTGTGTGCAAATTTGGCAGCAGACAATGGCTGATGTAAATGCTGTAGGTGGCCAGAGCAGGATATATGACTAGGTGTGTCATAGGGCCACTGACATGATTTAATTATCACAGAGGAGAGCAGCTGCAGAGGCCTGTGAACAGATGGCTACCTGGGAGGCCTACTACAGAGCCACCACTGACACCAAATGAAGAGTTCCTGTTAACTGTCATAGATACAGAGAGCTCATTTGAAATTTCACAACAGCATGTGATTGATGTTAATGTTGCTGTTTCAGGGAAAACAAGTATGTCCCAGGTGGAGCTTCCAGTTAGTCATACCTGTCTCAATTGTTAAATACATCTTGTATAGTAAAATATTGACAGCAATACATAAGTTATGTTTAACATATTTTTGGGGGGTAGTTGTAGATTGATACAGTTAACAACACATTCTTTTTGATTACACATGGGCATGGGGTAGACATGTCATCCAAGTTCTTGTCAATAGCATCATTAATGGACATATAAGGGCAAAAAGTTTTAACCCCCTGTGCCACTATTAATTGTGATGGTGTCCTTACCTTTTTGCTTAACTTCTTCCAGGACCATCCTCCATATGGACCCTAGAATCATTTGCACATGTAAATCAAATGTCAGTACTGATGAGCAGTTCAAATAATTGTTTTTTTTTATCCTTATGTATGATGTGGATGTCAGGACTGTTGTGTGTATTACTTTGTAGTCTTTAGTAGTAGCACCACTGTTAGTACATTAGCATATATTGAACTATATTTGCATAGGTATTCATTTCTTTCTTGTGTTTTTTGTTTATTATCACAGGTGATCCTGACAGTGGAAGTGTAGAACTCTTGCCACCTGATGTCAGAGTATCAGGAGACTGTGGTGATGATGATGGTGGACAAACACAGGCACCCTCAGTGGGGGCAGAGGTTGAATCCATTCCAGTGAGTCATCAGATATTGGCCAGATGGATGGTAAGACACTCGATCAGGGTAGTGTGGTTACTGCTGCGGCTTCAGTGCCTGTTGACTCTGGCTGTATACAAAGCATGGGTGAGGTGCCATGCAGGAAGGTTGTTAGGGGTGCTCAAAGGAGGTCTGCTGTCCATGTTCCACCTGATCCAGTTGTGTCTTCCTGTGCCACTCAACATATGTTTTGGGCTATAATGGAGGCACAGAAATGTTCTATTAGGGATAGTGAGGAAATGCATAGGGTTGTAAATGTGGCACAGGTTGATATGCATGACTGTCTCCACTGTTGTATCCATAACTGCATCTCCTTCACCACTGCTGTGCATTGTCTAAGACATATCCCCACATTGTCTCTCAAGCAGAAAGGCACCATGTTGCTGAAATACTTGGGTACTGACCTTGTTTTCTGTGTCACTGAAGCAGGTTTTGCAGAGATTGAGACACTTGGGTGCCATAGTCCTAGATGTCATAAAACAGAAAAGAAGAATACTACACATAAATATCACATAAAAAGGCCTGCTTATATATAATACATATTATTAGATTTTCATTATTATCCACTGGAGAAACAATATCACAGCCATACACAAACCAAAACCAATGTTTTATCAAAAACAAGGAGTAACAATAGCAAATCAAACTTCTGTAAAAACATTTTGATTGTGCCAACTCAGAAATGATACTTGCTCTCCCACTCCCAAAACAACACAAAAATTACATTTTTGCACAAAACAAATGAATAAAACAGTAGCTTGTTATAAGTGCTATCAATCGAAATGTCCCAAAAACATGTGTACACATTTACCACATAACAGTCATTTTTATGCAATTGCCAGTGACGCTTGTTGTGGCAGCCAGGTTAGACTTACAAAGTATAGAAGTCATTTTGTTAAAGTTTTAAATGTAAGTAAACTGCATACATCTCATAGTTTGTATTCAGTAATATCCAGCATCCCTTGCATTTGTTGAAAACTATATATTATTGACATTTAATATTCACACACATTTTAAGGACAATTATACAAAATGCCTTACATACTGCATATCTCAGATTACTGCTCAAATAAGAGAATAATGGACACCATACAAAGATAAGACAGAACTGCATTTCTGCAAACAATAGTAATAAAAGGTTGTGTGATCAGTCATCACAATACATCTGAAATTAATACTTGGGTACAAATAACTCTGTTGTGTACAAGTACCATATGTCTTATTAATACTGTGCATGATTTTGGACTTGCTTGTATGCACAATGGTTTTCTTTTCTGCTGTAAAGCTGTTTCTGTGACAAAGAGGGATAAGACACCCTTACTTTATTTTGTGAGTTTATTGGTGTGAGAGTTCAAATCCAGACTTGTGTAAAAATCTTTCATGCGCACTAACGTGCATTGTGCACTGTTTATTGTATAGATTTTTTCATAGATAAACAAGTTAATCTTTGCTTCTCACATTTGCACATTGCTTACCATCACACAAACCTGAACTAATGGCCTACACACAAAGCAGATAAAACACCTGCAGACAGAATGCAGAGATTCTCAATTCCAAAAAGGATACATTGTTGCATCTTTTTCTTTCCATTGTGCAAACCCACAGAGTGGCATTGCTTGGTGATTATCAATCTTTCACAACACCTGCAGGTCTAGAACACCTTGAGAGAGGAAGCAGACAGTAACAAATTTTAAAATGGATACATTCTGTCATGTATGTTGGACACCACACAGACACACTAAGTGGCATTGCAAAATGATTAACACACAGAAGTTAAAAATGAATATCAAAATATCCAACTATTCCTGTGGCAGCAGTAAGTGTAAGGCTGCAATACAGATGATCATGAGTTCTAATATAGCAAATTATAAATATTTTCACTGTTGTTCCATTTTACTTATATTAAAATTCACACACAAAAATTATTACAAACTCCCAAATTTATTAAGGGAAGTACGCTCAATTTTAATAAACTCATATGATTTATTTCTGTGAGTGAGGGTATACTGACTAATATGTTTCTGTAATCATAGTTGTATTCTCAGGCCTTGGGTGGTTCTCAGACTTTAATAATAGTCATGCACACAGGCATGTGTAAACCAGGAATAAAACAAGCTTGTGTGTCTTTCTGTGCCACTCATATGTTTTGGGCTATTATGGTTAACTCCTCAGTTTGTCAAATGTAATTATATGTAAATAATGATTATGTCTGAGATGTACTTCTTCTGTGGCAAGGATGAAATATCACCACAGTGAAAGAAAATGTGTAGTCCCTTGTGCACAGGTTTGAATCCCACATTGTAAAAATTAATTTTATCAGTGTATAAAATCACACAAAAAATGTGTCAGGTCATATAATTTATGCCATCAGTACGCCTGCAAAGTTAAATCACCTATCAGTTACAGCAGAAAACAACCCTCAAACTAATGCCAAGTGTCAGATTAACCTTCACATTTCAAAAAAAAAAATATTTCCTTTCTATTTGGCACTGTTTATCTCTGCTTAATATCATGCAAATATGGTTGGCATAATTATTCAGGTATGAGCACTACCAATAAATATGATAACAGGCATTGTCGGGAAATCACTCTTAACTATTGTAAGTTTTTCCCTGGATGGACATGTCTGTTGGTAGAAGATAATCTACCCAATGTGGGGTGCAGCTGTGGAGTGTTGAGAAGTCTGGAATCTTCATTGGACTCCTTGTAACGTGCCACAGCCAAAGGCTCTTGCAAGGGGACTATACTGGTTCCCAGTACAAGTCTGAGGCTTGGAATACTCTAGCCAAGGATGTCTTCAGTGCAAGTGGCATTCCACACACTGCTTAACGGTGTAGCTATTACTTTAGTGACTTGTAAAGGCTTAAAAGGGATACACTCAGCCATTGGCTGGATGAGTTCAGGACTGTGGACATTGATAAAGAGAATTTATAGTAAATAGAAAGCTGAATATAGACAATGCCTGGTATGCATAATGCTCTTCTCTTGTCCTCTTGTCTTTATTCCACAGACAATTCAGAGATTGACAAATAGAGCGGCCCATGCTGAGCATTTAACAAGACTGAGGGAAGCAAGGAGTATTTATGCAGCACAACAAAACTATTATTTTGATAAATTATTTCTTCTCTCTACAGTTCTAGCAAAGTAAGCATGCATATCTTAACTGTAAATGCAAGCATGCATGCTTTAGTCTGTAGCACAAGCCAAATGTAGGAGTCAAGTCTAATACTGTAGCCAGACTTGGGTTCAAAACCAAAAGTAACAAATATATGGTAAAGTCCTTTAAAAATATTATCTAATTTAATTTCAACAAAAGTAGTATAAATACCCTGCTGTTACCTTAATCTGTATAATGAGAACTAGCACATGTGCAATACATACACATTGCAAGGATTACTTTCAGTAATCCTTACTTATAGTTTGTAGTTATTAAGAAGTATACTTAAATGTAAACGTTGATAAAATTAGGTTTGGCAACAGACCAATTTGTCCAGGGACATCTTAAGAGGGATTAGTTAAATATATTAGAGTTAAGAGGGTAGGGGGAGGTAAGGGTTAAATTTGAAGGAGGGATGACTGGGAGGAAATGAGGTAAGAATAGGGGAGGGCTTAAGGGGGCTTAGGTATGTGTTACTGGGTAAGGAATCACGTTTTGGTGTGAACTTGCTTAGTGCAGGGAGCACATCTGTGATGACCTGAGGTAGGCTAGCGATCGGGTAGGCCATAGATGACTAGCAGGAAGGGAGAGGTGAATAACCCCCTGGTGTTTTCATTTTCTTTTTTTTTGGCTCTGTCAAAGTGGTTTTGGGGGCAAGGGGCTAGGTGGCACTGACTTAAGGGGTCAGTGTAGGGTTAAGATCATAGCTGTAAGAGGTGTAATAGGGAAACATGAGAAAAACCCATTGTCCCATTTTTAGTAAGGGAGGTGATTTTCACTTCAGGGTTCGTTTCCTAGGAGTTGTTTCAATATGTTTGCAGCATGCTCTTTCCCTCTCTGTATATTCTATTAGAATGGCATATAAAAAAAAAAAAAGGTGGGTACTTGCCATGGGTCCTGATTTTCCTAGATGTTTATGCTCCTGAAGTATGCTTGCCATGAGGACGTTTGCAGGCTTCACTCTGCTCGAGGCTTTGGAAGGCTAGAGGTGGTTATATATTGACTCCTAGTAATAGTTTTGTGGCAGCTGGCTCAGTAGTAATTTCGCAGGCTTTGAGGTACCTCTGAGTAATGGCTGCTTCCGCACATGCGTGGTGAGTAGGGTAGCCATTGGGGGGAGAGTGAGATGTGCCTCAGAGCACAGAAGACTATTCAAAAAAAAAAAAAAATGGAACAGCTAGTAAAAAGAGACTGATATAATAGGTATATACACATTTATATATATATATATATCTATATATATATATATATATATATATATATATATATATATATATATATATATATATATATATATATATATATATATATATATATATATATATACATATATATAGCTATGGGTTACCTTTAGTTAATTGACAGCCCACTCCATCAAAACCAACTTCACCGACATGGCAGAACATCGACAACGGTAGAGCCCCGACATTTCCCACATGGTAAGTAACTGTTTGGCCATCAACCTGAACTTTACCCCTTACCCCCGCAGCAGTGCGTTCTTGGAGTTGGAATATTTATGAAGGGGGGTGTGGGGGTTTAATTTGGGATGGCCAAATGGTTACTTACCGTGTGGGAAACATCGGCTCTCCCATTGTCAATGTACTGTCATGTCAGTGAAGGTGGTTTTGATGAAGTGGGCTGCCGATTAACTAAAGGTAACCCATACACACACACACACACACACACACACACACACACACACACACACACACACACACACACACACACACACACACACACACACACACACACACTCACACACACACACACATATATATATATACATATATATATATATATATATATATATATATATATATATATATATATATAGATATTTATATATATATATATATATATATATATATATATATATATATATATATATATAAGTATGTGTGTATGATTGGTTGTTTGGCCCTGGCTGTATGGTGCTTGACGGGCTGATCCGGTGCTTAGTGGAAAGTGTTCCTTTGTTAACATGCGGGCTTTAAAGTTACAGTAGTTTGGTAGATCACTGGAATTCATTGATGGTCACAGTGAGCAATGCATTAATGTTATGTCAGACGTCCGAGTTCCAGCTTTCCCTTTGGAATTCAGGTTAGTGCAAAACCTGCTGTTCAGCTCACATTATATGTTTGTAATGCAGGCGCATAATCTGAAGTTGAGAGGTGCTTTGTGGGTTTGTAAGAGCAAGTTTTTAAAGTGTCAGCTTTGGTTCTTTCATTGTTTGTGGCTTGGTACAGATTTCTTGCTCTCTGAAGTTGAAAGGCAAGGCTCACGGTCAGCTTGGGCAGGATACAGTTTGCAGACCTCTCCACTGTGCAGAATTTTGCAGAATGTCCAGATTCTTGCCTCATATTTTTGGTCTGCATCTCAAAATGACGATTTTTTGCACATCACTGGCAAATATTTGAGGATTGAAAGGCAGATAGTGACAGACATTTGAGATTCAGATATCATACCCTTCAGAAAATTCATGTTGATACAAAACATTGTATTCATATGAGGAAGGTGAACATGGCAGGCATCTGCATTTAAACTGTGGCACACTTGTTATGCTTTAAAGTTTAAGGTCTGGAGTAGTCTGAGAGAAAAGCAATGTATAATATTGACTGGAAAGCTATGAAGTTTAAGGTCTTCAAATGTTAATACGTGCAGAATGGAGCAGTATGAGAGAAAAGCAATGTATAATATTGATTGGAAAGTCAAGAGTATTTTGTCACAGTGTGATGTAGTAGCTTTAATTAATTTGCAGGATGGTCAGTCCTGTGATCATCAAATAGTTTACTCTGACCATCGGAATTTAGTAATTGCCGGTACTTATTTCCCCTTGTTAGTATGTCTTGGAAGATAAAGACAGCATGTTTAGAGCAGGACAGAAAATAATAGTCATGATTTATGAGTTTAGGCTCATTATTGAAACACAAGATCTCAGTATTGTTTAGTCTGAGAGCATTTTACTTAATTATTTGTGTTTAATTTTACTGGCTGCTATAAACTATGGTAGATGACTGAGTTTACTTATTAATTTAAATGAGCGGGAGTAATGGCAGGCATCTGCCTTTTGTATTTGGCAGCCTTTGGGGATTCATGCTAATGCAAAATCTGTTTGCTATGTCATCTTTGTAAGTTTGTGGAAGCAAATGACTGTGCTCATACATTTGTTTTGGGAAGTTGGAAGGTGCACTTCTAATTATTTGGCCTTCCCCTGTATGGCTAGGTGTTGGGCTTAACAGCTTTGGGGTTTCACTGGCTGTTCAAGGTTTTATGCTGCCCATGAGTGTCTATAATGGGAGGTAGTAGTGCATTTGCAAGCCTGCAGGAAGGGGGTCCCTGACTAAGGTTAACTAATTTATTCCAGGCACGTGTGTAGTTTTTTTTTTTTTTTGGTTTTCCATATATCAGATGATTCACGTGTCTTTTCTTGCAGATGGTGGTGATATGCAGGGTGTTTCAGTTGCAGGAGAGATATGCAATGAGGTTTCAGATGGTGTCAACACAGAGTTCATATCAGCCGATGGGCTGAAGGAAGGCTCTCATCAGGTGGTCGATGCTGTGGCAAGAGGGGCTTTTGATTGTTGGAGCAGCACGGGGTGAGGTCACAGATACTGTTACAATTTTATGTAATCAGTTCAGTGAGAATTGTGTGGTATGGGACTAATGTTGGGACTACTGAGGATGAGACACGTCAGGAGTTTGGTGAAGCAGGTGTTTAGTGATGACTGACTGGTTAGGCTTGCCCCGAGGCCAGTGAGGGGGTTCTGTTTGACCTTTTGCGTTTATTGGATCACTGGACAGATAATAGATGCAGAGGCACAGGAAAGGGGGGAGTGTCACTTCAGTGTAGAATGTTTGATGGAATCGGGGGGTGGGCATGTCACAGATTATATATGAAGGGGAAAAAAGTATGAATAATGGCAGACAGTGGAGCTGCAAATTATGGATCCTTTGGGAAACATACCAGTGCAAATGAGGATTTCATCAGCATGACATGTTATGTTGTAGGAAGCTGTGTGGGGGTTATACCTCTCAACTGTCCAGAGTTTGTCTCAAAATTTTGGATCATGCCTCATAAAAGTTGTGGTTTGCCCAAATCATTGGGATGAGCTGGGGAGTGAAGTCACTGAATAATGACATACATTTAAGTTTCAGACTTCAAACGCCTCAGAAAATGTAATGTATATTAACACAGATCCTGTTTGTTATTCTAGCAACTTTCTATGTTTATAAGAGCAATATTTAAAATCTGTCCCTATTTTTGCCCCCCCCATTGTGTAAATCTTTGTCCAGATTTATTGCACTAAGAGGTTGAGAGGTATGGTGGGGGTTGTTTTGGTGTATGGTCCTTGGTCCTGCTCTTTATTGTCGTTTGGTATAGATGTCTTATGGAGGGGGCAGGTGGGATGTTCTTGTACATTTTGTAGGTGCAACTCCAATCTACGTTATAGCATGCAGAATTTTAGCACCATTTAGGTAACTACCCATAAACTTATAATTGTCCTTCAGAAGAGGTGGTATCATGGGTTCTCTTACTACTTTCCAAGCTTATGAGAAAAATAGGTTTTTAAAATGCATTTTTTTTTAGACTGTTTGAAGAAATAAGTTAAACTGTCCATAAACTGCTATACAAGTTTGTGCAGGAGCTACAGTTTGACCCAGGTGTGTTGCTGCCTCAGTTATCCCCTACACACATAGTTAAGGGGAATATACTTAAGTTGGTTCACTTGCATTTTACATTTTAATAGGTCATCGCAAAGTAGTGGTCCAGTTACTGCGGTGGGTGGCATAACACCATTTATTGTGAAAGTATGTTCCTTTAGTGGAAGCAAAAGGATTTGTGGAGGATATGGATGAGGGCTCTTGGCAGCACTCAGTGCTAAAAATGTTGGTTGTGTGTGCAGAAAATTTACAGTTTTCTTTTCTTTTACAATTCAATGTGGGGTGAGCACAGAGTCGACATTTGTGCTGGTAGCTGGAGTGCTGCAATGAGGTTGTAGATGGATGAGCATGGTGTAGGCATCAGTCAGTGGCATGAAGGTGATGAATTCTGTTTGACTACATATGCTGTCCACTGGAGTGGTGCACCAGGAGGTCACAGGTGATCCTACTTTAGTTGCTCATTTAAGACATGTTGCAGGCAATCAGAAGACGTACATGATCTGGCTCATTTTAAGGCTAGGGGTAAGGTTTTGCAGAGCATTGTGTGGTTGGGTGGGGATTAATAAGTTGCGTCACTGCTTTAAGGTAACACATGGAAAGAAAAGGTTCAGGGGAGGAAGCCAAGCCTGGAGTTGTGGTCTTTTGGTGAGGATTAGCGCATGTGTGATTTGTTTATCATTGCACTGCCTTGGGATGGTTTTGTTCATGGGGATTTATATTTGGTAGAAATGTGGCAGGAGGTATTCGTTTAGGGGTCATAATTGGGGGGCTAGTTTGTGGTTTGTTGGATGGCAAAATGGAAGGACAACTGGGGGATGTTGAATGTTTGGATTTTCATTGTAATATGGAGTAGGTATTTTAGTGTGAGTTGTTGGGGATCCAGATTTATTTTATCCGATTACTGTAGCAGTGGTATTGGTTGTGTGTTCCTGTTAGATGAGGTGTCAGGTTGCTTTAGGATTAAAGATTTCTTCTGGGAGTTTGAGGCACCTTTACATGGGAGGTTTATGGTAGGTCATTGCCAGATTGGTTAAATTTGCATTGCAGGAGTTTGGGGCACTTTTATAAGGAAGGCATACCATATGGTCAAGCTGGTTTTAATTTAGCGGGCATAATATTAGCAGAAGTTATGGGGAATAGGGTCCATTTTCACTAGGTCAAGAGGACAGTGGTATGGTTTGCTGATGCAGTCAGCTGAGGCATGTTAGGCTGGGCTAGAAGGATTAAATGCTTTTGGCAGGATGCCAAGGTAGTTTTTAGAAGTAAAGCATATGGAAGGGTGTTGCTAGCTTAGTCATACTGTGTTGCAGTCATCAAGGGTTAGGAGACTGGTAGGATGGATTGAGTTATTTGGTTCAGGCTTAGGAACAAGTTGGGACATGTCAGTGGGTCAAGGAGTTCTTATGGGGTGGTGATGACATGGATTTGGTTTGATTAGAGAGGATGCTGTCCAGTGAATGATGTTTTTCATCCCCCTCTCACCCCCTAAATGGCCCATCTCAATACCGAAAGATTGCCAAATTCTGGTAATAACGGCCACACAGGTAAAAAACTCACTCTCCAAAGCTAAGAATACAGCATCCATGGGATCAGATGACATCCTGGGCTGTGTAATACATGAACTACAAAATGAACTGGCACCTCACCTAAGTGTCATGTTTAATCATACCCTCACCTCAGGCTTCATGCCCACTGAGCGGCACACAGCTACAGTTATCCCATTCCACAAGGGGTGATCCACCTTGGATCCTGGGAACGACCACCCCATCAGTATGACGAGCCTAATCTGCAAGGCCATGGAACGTATTATCATGGAACTTACAAACAAAGACATTGGCAACCTTAAAACACTGGACCCCACGCAGTTTGGGTTCGTGAAGGGACGATCTTGTCTCCTGAACCTGATTGACTTCTTTGAATCAGTCACCAGAGCCATGGACAAGGGTAAACCAGTCCACACAGCCTATCTGGACCTCGCCAAGGCCTTTGACACCATCCCCCACTTTGGAATCATAGATAAACTTACTAAGCTGGGTTTTAATCCCTACATCACTCAATGGGTTGCCATCTGGCTTACTGACAGAACCCGCACTGTAAAAGTAGCTGACTCCAAATCCAGCTCCAGACAAGTGACAAGTGGAGTACCTCAGGGTTCAGTCCTGGGACCTCTCTTGTTTGTCATCTACTTCTCTGAAGTACAGGTCAACACTAAGGGACTCTGGCTAACAAAGTTTGCAGATGACTGCAAACTGGGAGCCATAATTGAATCCCCAAATGATGTGGATACGCTACAAAAGGGTCTTACAGAAACAGGTGCTTGGTGCCAGAGCCATGGGCTCAAGCTCAATGCCAAGAAATGTATAGTTATCCACTTTGGGAAAAAACATGTACCTGTGAATTACCACATAGGTGGCAGTACACTAAACACCGAAAGTGTGATTAGAGACTTAGGTACACAGGTGGACAGTGGTGTCACCTTCAATAACCACATCGCCACAACAGTCAGGAAATCCTTCTATGTGACACACCTCATCACTTAAGGCTTTTCATCCATAAAAAAGGAGGTCATTGACCTAATGTACGCATCCCTCATTAGACCCATTATAGAATACAGCGCCCCATTTGGCATGTACCTCTCAAGACATCTGCAACAACTGGAAAGGGTGCAGAAATACCTCACTAAAAGAATCACAGGCCTAACGCAGATGCCCTATGCTGATCGCCTTAAATAAACTCCAGCTATACTCTGTCGCATATCGTCTACTCCAAGGCTATCTCTGCTTAACATGCAAGGCCATGTCAAACCCAGAGCTGTTGGACATGCTACACTTAAAGAAATCCCAATCCCTCAGAGCCACACGCTCCAGGGATCTAAACTTTGTCATCACAATAAACAAAACATGCTGGAGGGATAAGTTCCTGACCCAGAGACTCCCCAGATTCTGGAATAGACTGCCCATACATGTCAAACAGAGCATCTCTTTGGCCTTCTTCAAAAGGAACCTTGATGATTGGATGGGAGAAAGGAAATTCACCCCGGGGATCATGTCAGTCGCCCTGCTAGACAGGGGTCCAGGGAAATTAATAGTGTGGGAAGAAATAGCCAAGGAATTGTTATGGTTAGGCTTGTATAGGCCCCAGGGCCGATAGCCTAGTACCAACCTATGAATCTATGAATCTATTAATGAGTTGTTAGGTTGGAATTTTGGTAGGAGGGAGGGGGAACAGCCTGATAAGCTGGCGGTGGAAAAGAGGGACAAGCTGTTCCCCCTCTGGTTTTGGATTGCTTATTTGGTTGGCTGTTACTTCAATTGTGAGTGTTGGGCCACTGCTTCTTATGTAAAATAAGCAAGTGGAGGTAAGGACACTGCTTATTTGGTGGATCAGTGATTTAATGAATGGTAAATTAAGTGAGTGGTGGGACACTGCTTCATAAGTAAGTGAATGGAGGTATGGACACTGCTTACTGGGTCAGGATGAGCCGCCTATTTTGAGCATTTTCTGGCTTGTTAAATTTAATTTCTGCATTAGTAACTGTATTTAGAGCACAACCTAGAGCTGTTTACTGAATTTCCTGCTTGCACTTATTTTTAAAATCATTTTTTTCTCAAAACTTGCATTTTATCTGTCTTTGGCCTAGCACTCTTGTGTGGGGTCATTTACTGCACTGTTATAACTTGTTGATACTTGTTAACCTCTGCTATCTCTGAAAAAACAAAAAAACAAAACAAAATCTTGCTTTTTTCCCACTTTTCTGAGATTTAAAAAAGTTCAGTTACAGGCTTGCTGTTCTTGAACTGTTTGTAAGTTTCTGTGAGGCCATTTTTTGCTTGGGCTAAAGGAAAGTCTCTCTGTTCATCAGTGGCAGTGAAAAACATTAAGCAGCCTGCCTGCCCCTGTGGGAGTGGTTACTGACTTGAAACTGTAGTTTTATTGGCCATTTTGGGTCAATTTCAAAACTCCTTCATCTTCCTCTCTTAAAACCTGGTTGCCTCATGATTTTGGCATCTTTTCAGGCTTGTTGGCTGTTGGTGAAGCACCCACCAAGAGGAGAAAACGCTGAGAGAAGAAAGGAGCCACTTTTGAGACTTTAAGTATTTTTCCTCTGTTTATTTGCTAAGTTTTTCTGCATAGCCACCTATTTTGAGCATTTTCTGGCTTGTTAAATTTGATTTCTGCATTAGTAACTGTAGTTAGAGCACAACCTAGAGCTGTTTACTGAATGTCCTGTTTGCACTTATTTTTAAAATCATTTTTTTCTCAAAACTTGCATTTTATCTGTCTTTGGCCTAGCACTCTTGTGTGGGGTCATTTACTGCACTGTTATAACTTGTTGATACTTGTTAACCTCTGCTATCTCTGAAAAAACAAAAAAACAAAAAACATCTTGCTTTTTTCCCACTTTTCTGAGATTTAAAAAAGTTAATTTACAGGCTTGCTGTTCTTGAACTGTTTGTAAGTTTCTGTGAGGCCATTTTTTGCTTGGGCTAAAGGAAAGTCTCTCTGTTGATCAGTGGCAGTGAAAAACATTGAGCAGCCTGCCTGCCCCTCTGGGAGTGGTTACTGACTTGAAACTGTAGTTTTATTGGCCATTTTGGGTCAATACCAAAACTCCTTCATCTTCTTCTCTTAAAACCCTCTTTTGCACAGTTTTGCACGTTTTTGAGCATAGCGCAACAACGGGCAGCACCGCCTAATTGGGTTTAAACTATTCCTGTCTCCACAAAGTCTGCTCTTCACTTTTTCCCTTAGAACTGCTCTATCTCTCAATTTAAACACCATATTCTCATTCTAAGGCCCTTCACTGGTCCAATTAAGTAATCCTACAAGTTAGCACTATTAAACCATAAGCACTACTTAATCTTATACTCTCTACGATTACCCTGTCCTCTATTGGTCCGTCTTAAATTCAGTTTCCCTGTTACTCTAGCATGTCCAAAGGTCAGTCAATGGTTTCCTCTCCAGTCCAGCTGGTGAATCTGGGAATTCTGAGGCAATGTTACAACTGTCTCATGTACACGGACAACCCTCTCCTCCTCCAAACAGGTTCAAATATATGTGAGAAATGCAACTATTTAGCCAAACTGGAGGCTGAGCTCTCTCATCTCAAAACTAGTGTAACCAGTCAGGTGGAGAAGGTAACCTCACACAACACAATTCCAGTATCACATAGTCCCACCACATCAGCGAACCAAACACATAAATACACAAAAACATACTCGGAGGCTCTAAATAAAAATCTACCTAAGCAACAGAGACCTCCAAAGCAGACATCCAAGCAAACGCTACCTCAAAACAAAACACATACAACACATAACCCACAAAGTCAGTGTGCCAAGCAGCCACAGCCCTTAAGGCTGAATAACACACCTGATACTCTTGTTATAGGTGACTCTATTGTCAGACACACTGACGTCCCGCTCACCAGGCTGAATAAAGAGAAGGTCACGGTGAGCTGCCTGTCGGGTGCTCAGATCCGACACATAACGCAAGCACTCAGGTCACTCCAAAGCAAATACAAATATGACTCAGTCATTGTACATGCTGGTGTGAATGACCTGAGACGTAGCTCCCTGGACTACATGAAAAGAGACATAGAGGAGCTCTCTGATCATGTAGCCCAGGCTGGTATGACCCTGACCTTGAGCAGCATCTTACCCTCACCTAGAATGATGCCACAGTACAAAGACAAAATGATTGATTTTAATAATTGGCTAAAATTTTGGTGTCATTCAAAGGGGATCCAGTGTCTGTCAGCCTGGGATGACATGCTCGACAAGCCACGTTGCTTCGCTAGGGACGGCTTGCACCTGTCACCACTGGGCTTTCGGATATTGGCAAAGGCTCTTGCCACCCCCATAGTGCCATTTTTAGGCAAGGCTCAAAAGTCAAACCCACCGCCATAGACAGCACAAGGAACAAGAAACTAAGGGTAATGCTGCTAAACGCCAGAAGTCTTAACCTCAAGATGCACGCACTCAAAGCTCTCCTCAGTATGGAGAACATCGATATCTGTGCAGTGACAGAAACCTGGTTCAAGGCTCCAGAGAGCACCCCAACGCTACCAGGCTATACCTCGTATCATGCTTTTTGGACCCAAAACCCGGACCGAACCACAAAAGGAGGGGGAGTTTCCATATTTATCAAGGATATCCACACCTCCAGGTTAGTGGCATTGCACGAAGTATCAGAGACCATCCATGTGCAACTAACAGTGGGCAAGACTGCTTTTCAGTTTATAGCATCCTACAGACCACCCTCTCAAAGTCAGGAATCCCATTCGGCTTTCATGAAAACATTGGAGAACATGAAGATCTCTCCGAACACCATTATATTGGGCGACTTCAACTACCCAAACATTGACTGGGAGCACTACTCAAGCCCCAGCACCTTAGCCCAAAGATTCCTGGAAATTATAAACTCAAATGCTATGGAACAACTAGTCATAACTCCCACAAGAGGGGACAACATACTAGACCTGATCATTACCAACATGGGGACTCTATACTCCACACCAGAAGTATATCCCTCATTGGTAAGATCAGACCATAAATTAATTTCACTGGATGTCCACATCCCGACCCCACCCCCAGCCCAGAAAACCACAGTGAAAAACTTCTCAAAAGTGAACTTCTCACTTCTCAAAACTGAAGTGGAATCCTTCAAGGCCCCAGGGCCAGTGGAAACTACAGCCCAAACTGCAGAATCCTATATAAATGCATTCTACGGACATCTTCAGGAAGATGAAGATCTTCATGCTATCCCAAACAAAACCAAGACCCAATCATCCAAAGGCAGGCGTCCAGTCTGGTGGACGCCTGCCATAAATAAACTGTACAACAGAAGGAGGAAGCTACTACATGACAGAGCAAAATCCCTAATAGGGAAGGCATCTCTGATCAGTACTAGCAAAAAATTACGATCTTTTATAAAATCCTCCAAGGCCAGCTTCGAGAGAAAAATTGCACAGGACACCAAAGACAATCATAAGGCTTTTTTCAGTTATGTTAGAAACCTGGGATGCAACTCCTAGACTTGTTCTGAGTTGATTCTAAACGACAAAAAATACACTGAACCCACAGACATCGCCAATATCCTGGCAGACAGGTTCAGTGCAAACCCCCCCCACCAAAAGAGCAAGTATCTATCCCAGCAGAGGGCTGCCTCCCAAACATCTCAGATGCTCAGGTGAAGGCTGCCCTCTCCAAAGCAAAAATCACTGCTTCCATGGGACCAGATGGTGTCCCAGGTTACGTCCTACATGAGCTACAAGAGGAACTAATCCCTCAAATAAAACAGCTATACAATCTCAGCCTCACTACAGGATATGTGCCCACAGAATGGCGTACAGCAACAGTGGCCCCACTCCACAAAGGTGGAGCCTCTACGGACCCTGGAAACTATCGCCTCATAAGCCTGACTAGCTTTGTCTGCAAGGCTATGGAGAGGATCATCATGGAGCTCATAAACAAAGACATTGGGGACATACAGACACTAGATCCTACCCAGTTCGGCTTTGTCAAGGGCAGATCCTGCCTTTTGAACCTGGTTGACTTCTTTGAAACAGTCACCAAAGCCATAGATGAAGGGAAGGTAGTCCACACAGCCTATCTGGACCTTGCAAAGGCATTTGACACAATACACCACTCGGGCATCATAGATAAGCTATCCAGCTTAAATATAAACCCCTATGTCACAAGATGGGTCACAAACTGGCTCAAAGACAGAACCCACAGAGTGAGAGTTGCTGGAGCCATGTCAGACTCAAAACCAATCACAAGTGGCATCTCACAGGGTTCTGTCCTGGGACCACTCTTGTTTGGTATATACTTTTCTGAGGTACAGGCAAACGTGGGAGGACTATGGCTCACCAAGTTTGCAGACGACTGCAAACTGGGCGCCATAATCAACTCTCCAGCTGACACAAACATCCTTCAAAAAGGTCCCACAGAGACAGATAACTGGTGCGAATGCCATGGTTTAAAGCTAAATGCCAAAAAATGTATAGTCATACCCTTTGGCAAAAACAATGTGCCCACAAATTACCACATAGGCGGAAACCCATTAAGTACAGAGAAAGTTATTAGGGACCTGGGGACCCAAGTTGATAGCAATCTCTCCTTTGAAAACCACTTTGCCAAAGTGGTTAGAAAGACCTTCTACATAGCCCACCTCATCACAAAGGGTTTCACATCTAGATCAAGAGAGGTAATCATGCCCCTTTATTCATCCCTCATCAGGTCCATCATAGAATACAGTGCCCCTTTTGGGATGTACCTTACCCGACACCTGCAGCAATTAGAAAGACCCCAAAAGTATCTCACCAAGAGGATCAAGGGTCTCAAACAGATGCCATATGCTGCTTTCGGTTAAAAACTCCAGCTCTACTCAGTTGCATACCGCCTACTTCGAGGCGATCTATGCCTGACATACAAAGCTATGTCAAATCCAGAATTAATGGACATGCTCCACCTCAGTAAATCTAAATCCCTTAGAGCCACACGCTTGAGGGACTTGAACCTCAGCACAGAAATAAATAGAACTTGCTGGAGGGACAGGTTCATAACCCAGAGGCTCCCTTCGCTCTGGAATAGAATTCTAGTTCATGTGAGGCAGAGCACCTCACTGAATCTCTTCAAGAAGAATCTCGATAAGTGGATGGGGGATCGTAGGTTTGTCCCAGGGATTACTCCCATGTCACTATTAGACAGAGGCACAGTAAACTAAACCTTAAAAAGGGCACAGTATACTCAAATCAAGGGGTGGCGTAAACCATACAGAATCAGGCTAGGCTTATAATTGCCCCAGGGCAGATAGCCTAGTATGAACCTATGAACCTATGAACCTATGAGCAAGGTCACACTGTCCTGATTAACATTACATGGATGTTGATTCTGGAACTCAATGAGTTGTATGATGTTTCAGTTGCAATTAGTAAATATTGGCTAACAAAGTTGTGTTTATGGAAGTTTAAAAAAGGTCACCAAATGTCATTCGGAGTGATGTGTTTACTGAAGGGGACTGGGAAAAAGAGGTTTGGCAACAAACCAATTTGTCCAGGGACATCTTCAGAGGGATTAGTTAAATATATTAGAGTTAACAGGGGTAGGGGGAGGTAAGGGTTAAATTTGAAGGAGGGATGATTGGTAGGAAATGAGGGAAGAGTAGAGGGGCTCAAATGGGCTGAAGCAAGTGTTACTGGCTAAGGAATCACATTTTGGCATGAACGTGCTCCCACCTTCCCTCCCTTCCTTCTTTTGGTCAAATAGTGGGTATTCTGATTATTTTATCAGACTGGGTAGGGCAGAGAAGAGGGACAGGTGTGCCCTCTTCTGTTCCCCCTCTGGTTTTGGATTGCTTATTTGGTTGGCTGTTACTTCATTTGTGAGTGTTGGGCCACTGCTTCTTATGTAAAATAAGCAAGTGGAGGTAAGGACACTGCTTATTTGGTGGATCGGTGATTTAATGAATGGTAAATGAAGTGAGTGGTGGGACGCTACTTCATAAGTAAGTGAATGGAGGTATGAACGCTGCTTACTGGGTCAGGATGAGCAAGGTCAGGCTGTCCTGATTAACATTACATGGATGTTGATGCTGGAAGTCAATGAGTTGTATGATGTTTCAGTTGCAATTAATAAATATTGGCTAACAAAGTTGTGTTTATGGAAGTTTAATAAAGGTCATCAAATGTCATTTGGTGTGATGTGTTTATTGAAGGGGACCAGGACAAAGTACTTTCTTATTGTGATAATGCATTGTATGTCACATATGATGGTACTAATTTTATCTCTTTTTTTTTCTCATCTCCAACCCTTATCTCGCTTTCTCTTTTCTTTTCTAAGTGTCACCAAAATGTTTTCCTGTCATTAATCTCTGAAAAATCACAAGATGCTTTACAGCACAAGGAGGTAGACTAACCCATATGGCTCAGCCTACCCCCACTCCACCAGCTCCTGCACTGAAGCCCAGCACATTGGAACCCAAGCTGGCATTGCTTCCTCTGATGCCTCTGCACTACCTGAGCTCTCCATATAAGGTAGCAGTACCACAGTGGCTGGTGCTGTGGTACCTTCCAGGAGTACTGGCAGAGGTGGGGATTTTATCACCTGCCAGGAGATGCCAGGGTTGGTGTATAGAGTCTTGTAAAGCACCATTAGTGCATACCTATGCCAGATGGAGAGGCTTCTCTCAGTCATGGTCTGTAGGAGAAGATATCAAGCACTCCAACAGCCAGAGAAGTAAGGGGACAGTGATGACAGTCCTGTTGGTTAGGACTAGATTCTCACTGTCCCCGTGTTTGATGGGAATGGGCATCTGATTTTCCCTCCCTAACCTCAATCATGGTGTCCCCCAGCCTGTTGTGTCCCTCACAGTCTGCGTCTTGTCCTGTTTGTTTGCATCTGCTTCCTGAACTACCCTACTTACCTGACCCAAAAATATGTATGTTCCTTATCCAACATTCCTCTTTTACTGAAGTAAAAAAAAAAATATGGGCACCTGTCTGATGAAACAAATATCACCCCGTACATATCCTCTACTTTGCACATGTCTCCTTGACACACTTGATTTGGTCCAATTGGCTATACAACATGATTGCATTGTTCTCACTCCTCTTTGTTGAGGTGACAGTCCAAATTCAGCTAATATCCTAATAATGTCCTATGATCCTATGGATGGTTGCTATGTCAATATTGCTATCATTGACATGTGCTATATTAAGGTGTGGATATATAGTATGGCTACAAAAGATCTGTGATGTGAGCTAATGCATTTATGGCCTTTGATGCCATTGCAGTACATACTCCTTCTATAACAGCTGTAGTAATGTGCTTCCTGAGAGCTATTGACATGGAACAATACACTGTTTTATATATATATATATATATATATATATATATATATATATATATATATATAGTAATGGCATATTAGGACATGTGTTTTTGTAGTGAAGGAGGGCATCCTTCAGCACAGTTCACATTCCACCATCACAGTAACACTTTCAGTATGTCACAGGTGTGCATGTGTCTACATACCATCATTAAATGGTCTGTGACTGACATCAGTATCAATTCATATTGATTACATGGTCACATAAGTCTTGTCTCATACACATGGTTGTAATACTGTGATATACACAACCAATGTATCACATGCTTTGATGCAATTGTAGCCTTGTGAAATTCAATGTATGTGCCATTGTGTTGCTAAACCCAAAGAATATTGAGGTGTTCAGCAGCACCATTGTGTGACTATTAGCATTTGTGTCAGGCAATGCTCTGCATGTGTCACAAACAACTGCTCTCTAATATATCCTGATATGGCATCAGACTGCTCAAACACAGCTTGCCCATGAAACACATACAGGCATATGTTGTGCAAGTGATGCAAGTACTTGACATTGGTACAACTGTATGTCTGTGCAGATAGCAACAGTGTGTGAAATGTGATGAATGAGCAAGGCTGTATGGAGACCTTGTCACAAATCATTTATTTCAATACATATGAAATGTTAAGTGGAATACACAACTAAGCACAGATCTGTGTGAGATGTCTGCAGACATACCTACCCAGAGGACATAGACAATCTGCTAGCTGATGGTTTGTCTCACATGTCACCACACTGTCGCTACTGGCCACCAGAAAATGTATACATGCAAACATTACTCAGTTATTATTCTGAGCACGGGAGCACATCTGTGCACTTTCTATGGCTAATAGCACAGAAGCAATGGGCCCTAATAACATCACAGGTTGCCTATAGCATTACTTAAAACCTGACATACAAGACACAGTTGAATCCATATGTCAACACAGCCTTGAGATATGCCTATGTTCCAATAGAAGGGTGTATAGCAACATGCATCCTTCTGACTCAGGAGGACCATCATCTGATCCATGGACTTACACACCCATCCTGACTCTCCTCATCAGTGAAATAGGACAAAAAGTCATTATGTACCTTCTCTAAAATGATACAGGTAATATCCTGACTGTGTACTAAACCCACATTTTTGTTCAGGCTATCTCATCTCCGTTACATCACTGTCCTTAAGAGGGTTACCAATGACATGCATGACGACAACACTTTCATCCTGTGTAACTTGACCTGGCCATAAATGCCTAAATCACCAAGTGGGTAGACAAGAGGCACACATACATGACAAAGAATTATGTTGCAGCATGTGAAGTCACCTCTATCTAAAGTCTAGTGACCTGGTCCATACCTCAGGGCTCTGTGGTAGGCCCCCTCCAGTCCTTTATTTAAGTGTCAGACATCAAAACTGACTTACACATCCTTTCTCCAACCAGCTTTGTGGAGGACTGCAAATTCTAGACAATCATTGAATCCAAGTGTGGTATTATTATAACACATGCAGTATCAACACACACAACGGATTGATGCCACAGCCATGGGGACATGGTATATGAAGGAAATTCATGGGGGGATTAGTTCCATTATGAATGCAAATACACAAGATAATTACAATATGGACAACACACCCCAATGAGTAGATGAAGTGGTATGCACACCTGTCAACAAGCCTGGATTGCTCATTTTTTCTAATACAGGCCTAACAGTGTCCCTCCAAACACCTCCAGCAGAAGTTACATTTTGAGGGTGGTGTGCGTGATTCCCTCCAGAGATTGCTATCAAGTCATAGTAGCTGTACACGTGTGTTCTTTGAGAACCATCTATGATCACTCACAATCACATATGTTATGTGGAAGTCATGTGATTACTGGTGGTATTATTCTGATACTGTCCCTGATTCTGCATGCTTTTGTCAACTGTTGTCCATACGCATGTTACTATGTGTCCCGCTTGTCTGAGACCTATGCTGACAATACATTCATATTCAGGCAACTCATTTTTCACAGCTTCACAATACACACATAATCCCTATCGTATATGCCATCCCTGATATATGTTCTGTCCATTGTTCATATCAGGATGTTAATATCACAAAATACCCACTCCATTGATATGTCACCATATATGACAGTCACATAATATGCAATAACTGTGCAGTCCATACTGTATCATGTCAATATGTGATTACTGTTCATGCTACATCTGTCTTCACTGAGATGCTCTCATCTGCTGTACATTACCTGTCTTCTTCCCCAGTGTTCATTCCTACAATTCATAAGTGTGTCCCTTTTCAATACGCATGTTTCCACTGACTATTATTTATAATGCAGTTTATGTACCCTTATGGATGATTTACACAACTTTTATTCAGTATGCCTGACACAGGTTTCTTCCCTACTCTGCATTGGATACACTTTCATGTAATGTGTTGAAACTATATACATTGCTTTATTAAAAACCCAGTAGTCATTGGCTTTCTGCACATTCCCGTAGACCTAGTTTGCCCACAGATAAAGAGGCTTACATTTCTGCTGCTGTCTATGTTGCTTTATATAGTTTCCTGGCTGGCACCACTGTTGCTGGCCATGAAACTGTGCTTGTTTACATTTAAATGTGTTGCATGGCATGCATATGTAATTAGCGCTGCTGCTCACCATGCAAACATGCAAACTTCATGTAGGCTTTGCACTAAGCCTACACAGTGTATATTGAATCCCAGGAATGTATACATTATGTTTAGATTTTTCCATGATAAATATATGGACAATCCCTTTTGGAGATTAGAAGGATCCTATCAGGGAAATGTTGAATTTAATGGCTTCCTTTTAATTTGCTTCCTTAGTTTTTTATTAATTTGAAATATAATTTTACAGAAATATAATTCCTTTAAAATGTTTTAGTTCTCATTTTTAGAAGCATTTTAAAACAAATCTATTTTTTATAAAGCAAACATTCCAAAACAATTGTAAACTATGGAAGTCAGTTTAAAATCTAGTAAAGTAAAAAGTATCAGTGATATGTTATGCTTTTTGTGCAAAAAAAATTTTTGACATGGAAATGCTGCATGTATGCAGAGAGTGTGTGTGTGTGTGTGTGTGTGTGCAGTGTGTGTGTGTGTTTATACTTTCCTGAATGGACTGTTAACTTATCCTGCCTGATTCTCACCTAACAAATACGAAGAAAAGCTGCTCTGGCACCCAGAATATGAAAAAAAAAGATACAGGATAGTGAATAAGCAAATGCCATGAAAGAACATATTTGAATGCAGACACCATTAACATGCTTCATACACCAGTTCTTGAGGAAAATGTAGCTATTCTGAGTTTGTATGTGCATGTGAGAGGATTATTAATAGCTCTTTGTATGAAAATGAGCTTCAAATCCTGGTTTCTTCAGATGCAAAGATTCATTTAAAAGTGAAATGCTTATTTAACAGAGTGAGTCATTAAAATGAGAAACATTATCTTTTAGAAAATTATCTTTCTCGAGCAGTAGAGTGAAAAAGATTGCTGCAGAATTCAGCAGGTGTAGATTCATTGAATATGTCAGTACAGCCTGACAAGCTATAATTGTTCAAAACATTATTGTAATGCTCCCTTAGAAAACAGATTTCATCATATATTTCTAGCTGAGACATATAACATTCAGAATACACTTTTCCTTGTGGTCATATAATAATAATTGATAATATTAAAGCTAATTGCTGCAGCTGTGCAAATTGTTAGCATTATTTCATGTAAACATTTACTTTCTGCTTTGCTTCACTGCAATAGTTGAATAATGTTGTAACTCTCTCCATCATGGTGTGCTCGAGGGCGCAATCAGTTGAAAGAACAGCTTTGAAAACAGATTGTCTTTATCCACAATTTCTCATAGCCAAGGCTGCTGGCACTGTATCCTTGCTGTAGCTAGCATACACTCTGGGACTTTAATCTTTCTGTGGTAATTTGCAAGGAAGGTCCCTAATGACTGTGAATAGCAAGCAGCCTTTCATCTCTCATTCTGTCAGTAAAAACACTATTCTGCAGGCATATCTTGCTTGTTCTCAGAGGCATTTCACAAAGATAACTGAAATGTTTATGTATATGAGCTTGAAAACTATAGTACAAGTATAGTTGGAAAGGAGTGGAAGTTGCTTCTAAATAATTTGCTAACAATAATCAATAGTTTTATTTAAAAATATCTGTCTCTCAGTGTCCATTTGAGTGACAAATATATAAATCAAGCAAGTTCTTGCTTTAGGTGATATTGCATCAATACAGAAAAATATTATTTTCATCTATAGATGTTTTTAATATTATTACATTTATTTCAACATCACTTTTTATGACTGCATTAATACATTTCAGAGAACTGACCAATAATTTAAGAAACTGACTTATTACATTATATAGACATTTTTCTGAAAGTCATGTCATGTAAAACAAAGTATTCAATGGGATAATAGCTATAGCCAGTATTCCTAGTAAGTTACACAAATGTGGTTAGCTTATCTGCCAAGTTTGTGAATGCGTGCAGCTAAGATGCGATTCATAGAGGCCATTTACATCAATGTGTCTATGCAACATTTGTAAATAATGCGATGGAAATGAAGAATAGTATAAATCATTGCATGTTAATGAAGTATGTTGTACACCATTTGCAATTCAGTCAGATTTTCCCACTTTACTGTGCTGTTCATAGACGGTCTATATAAAGTTAAGCCTTGTCAAATCAGTGAAAATGCTGTCACTTGCTGCTGGATTGGGTATTTCCATATCTGAGTTGTTTGTTTTGGCTCTGCCAAAACGGTTTGTCACTAGGGCACTCACCAGCCAAGAAGGTGAAAATATAAGCAAAGGATAACTCATAATAGCTTTGACAATTAGGAAATCATTAATGGGTACACAGGGACATTATAAGGATGTTAGTAGAGATGCTTGACCCCCATAGCGGCACTGAAGGATTGCGAGGATGTCCTATCCTTGTGGATACCAAGGTATGTATAACCCTCACAATACTTCCTAGGGGATCTTCCTGATACAGACTGGGACAAGTTGGGGATATCACAGGCTTCTGCCTTTAGAATACTGCAGCTGTTCCTGGATGTACTCTTGGATCAGTATCAGTATATCTACTTTGTGGTGTGACGTCAGGAATGAGCCAATGCTACTGGTTCCTTTCATGGGCTGGAGCATTTCCTTGAGGCACTCAGTGTGATATTGTACCTGTGTTGCAATTAGGGCCACGTCTGACCCACAGGGGGGTCAGTACCACAACAGGAAGGGCTACTGTTCTAACAATTGCCAGGTAGCATGTGATGCATGGGGGTGCATCACCAACATCTCTACTCAGCATCCTGGCAGCACACATGATTCCCATATCTGGCTCACTAGCTCACTGTACCATCTCTTCCTGCATGATAGTATGCCTAGTGGTCATCCGGTTGGTAAGTGGAAAATTTATTTTTATCTTTTATTTAAGTAGTTATTCATGTTAAAATGCATTACTGAATACTAAACATTGTTTATGTTTTATCTCCCCCTTGTCTTTCTTTTTCTTCAGGTGATGCAGGATGTCCACTGAACATGTGGTTGTTCATCTTGACTACTTACATTACTTCCTGAGAAGCAACGGTATTATGTGCTCTTTACCCACATATCCTCTGCCCCTTGCAAGACTGACTCCACCTTCACTCTGGTGTGTCCTATGTAGTGAAGGAATGAAGGTGACCACTGCCATAGTACACATCAGTGTGATCATGACATTATCCCTGCTCTGTGCCATTTCCAAGTAGAGATGGAAAACACCACACATACCCTGGAGGACTCTGACCATTTCCAGCTGACTATCTGTGGCACTGGTCTGAGTCCTAATGATGCACATTTTCTTTTGAGCTTTACTTGTCTCCTGAGGTAGCTGTAAGAAATTCCTGCAGTAGTAAATTACTGCATTTAAATCCATGTATGCACAATGAGTAAATTATACCATAGTAATGATAATTTTTCTGTCATCAGTAATCATTTCCACTACTGTTGTCATAAAATCCAACTTCCAAATGTCACAAATCCAGCAATCAGTAATTGCTGTCATAACAAACACATCATATATGTAAATTCATTAAATATGACCATGCACTTAACTCATTAATAAAGTATATTTTGAGCTATTTCTTATTAAATTATATATTTTTAAATATTTCCTTACTTTAATAAGTCTGAGGTATCCTGATGCATTTGCCTTCAAGCTCAGCTATTGATGAAGTAAGCTGGTGATGATAAACTTTTTGGCATAAATTCAATGTGATAGGCTAATTTACATTCATTTCTAGGAATCATAGTAGTATGCAAATGTGTCCCGATATGTATTGTCAAATTTAGTTTTTTGCTGATCATGAGTGCACAGCCAAAGTATTGTGAACACACACCAGACTTACATGGACATGATGTAGACAGCTTGACAGTCTCAGCATTCCTCCGCTGTCCCAAGTTTGCGACGGGAGTGCAGAAATGGCACTAGACTAAACAAAATGAGAATGTGGTTATAAAAACAAAATGGAGTCATCTGAATGTCAGGTTTGTAGCAATCAGAAGTGCAATCCCTGCCCACCCAATGTTATGTGTCACGTCCCAGTACCTCAAACAGATCATAAGTTCCTAACACTTAAAAAAACTGTTTGTTTCTTTGGCACTTACCAGCCAAGAAGGTGAAAATATAACCAAAGGATTGCTCATAATAACTTTGATGATCAGGAAATCCTTAAAGTAATAAGGGCCGGAGGGGGGGGGGGTGTTAAATAACATTTATACCCCCCACAAAAAAAAAAAAAAAGAAAAATTCTGCTGTACTACATGTGAAACTATGGTATTATTGTGCAAATAAATAACCTTTACCAATGAGCATTAACAATATCAATAATTAATCATATAAAACTATTTTAATCAAGCTTAGAAGGGAAAGGTAACTGTTTTCCTTTAAGAAAAAATGTGTGTGACAAAGCTTTGGTTAAACTGAACTTACCAATAATATCAATAGCTGTTGTAATGCCCCCAGTAGTAAACACAGTTTGGTTAGGGAGATTTCACACCTCACAAGGAGTTGTTCTATCCCTCATTACTACATCCTTGACCATACTTCCTTTATTGTTGATCTGGTACTTCAAATGATGGCATCACCTGTAAAGCACAAGGCTACTCTCAAAGGTGGTCCAACAAGAACACACTCGTTATACTCTACTTCCTCAATGATTCCTATCAGGAAAAGGTCAAGTTGTGCACTCACCATACTACATGGAAAAATAGATGCTTGGCAAGAGTTCAGTGACCACCTATCAACCCAGACAGATATGGCCTACTCCAGCCAGCAGTGTCATTACCAGTTTGGTGATTTGCAGAAGCACAAGGCTGAACAGCTGGCTGAGTGGTTAGATCAATTAGTGGCAAGAAGGTTAGAGTTCTATAATAAATAAAAAAAAAACATTTTTTTTCTTAATTTTCACTTTCATTGAGTCATATTAAAATTAAAAAAAAAGTTTAACAAGTTGACATAACTCTACATATTTTATGAGAAAGATATTACTTGCAATGCTATTGTGAAATACAGAGGAAATCATGAGCATTTTTGTTGTTCATACATGCATCTTTAAAAAAATCAATCATCATCTTCTTTCGGCTGTTCCCGTTAGGGGTCGCCACAGCAGATCACCTGTTTCCATTTCTTCCTGTCCTCTGCATCTTGCTCTGTCACACCAACCACCTGCATGTCCTCTCTCACCACATCCATAAACCTTATCTTAGGCCTTCCTCTTTTCCTGTTACCTGGTAGCTTCATCCTTAGCATCTTTTTCTCAAT
Organism: Protopterus annectens; assembly: GCF_019279795.1. Taxonomy (NCBI): domain Eukaryota; kingdom Metazoa; phylum Chordata; order Ceratodontiformes; family Protopteridae; genus Protopterus; species Protopterus annectens. The sequence continues at coordinate 962,915,338 of NC_056732.1, forward strand.
ATACTCAGCATCCCTCCTCAGCACATGTCCAAACCAATGTAATCGTGCCTCTCTGGCTTTGTCTCCAAACCTTCCAACCTGGGCTGACCCTCTAATATACTTAGTCCTAATCCTGTCCACCCTCGCCACACCCAGTGCAAATCTTAACATCTTTAACTCTGCCACATCCAGCTCAAACTCCTGCCTTTTTGTCAATGCTACTGTCTCCAACCCATATAACATAGCTGGTCTCACTACCCTCTTGTAGACCTTCCCTTTCAATCTTACAGGTACTGGTCTGTCACAAATCACTCCTGACACTCTTCTCCACCCACTCCACCCCACCTGTACTCTCTTCTTCACCTCTCTTCTACACTCACCGTTACTCTGAACTATTGACCCCAAGTATTTAAACTCATCCACCTTTGCCACCTCTACTCCTTGCATCCTCACCATTCGTCTATCCTCCCTCTCATTCACACTCATATATTCTGTCTTAGTCCTGCTGACCTTCATTCCTCTTCTCTCTAGAGCATAAAAAAATCAATATGACTGTTAATAGATTCTCATAATATATTCAAATGTGACATATGTTTATTAAAATAATAATCTCTATATGTGGCTCTGTAAATCAAACATTGGGTTACAAGAAGAAGTATTTGTTGATGGATTTAGAAATAACTAAAATACAATTACAATTACACATTAAAATGTATCTATTGCATCAAATGTATTTATTTGTTTTACATTTGTTTACTGGGATAGTCCAACTGAACACAGGAGGCATGGGGAGAAAATCTCCGTACAATTAACACGAATAGTAGACAGATATAGTACAAGTCACACATAAAATATAATAGCTGTAAGCCATTTTTACACAGACAACAGCAAATATTAATTAACGCATATAGAAGATTACATTTAGAGGATCGCAGTAGGGATTCCTGAGTTTGTAGCAGAATAACAGAAATCTGTAAGAGTAGCTAGTTATTTGTTGTTACAATGTAGGGGGTTATGTGGTGCATGGGCATAGCCAAGAATTCATTAGGTGTGCTTTGAGGAAGTTTTTAAACAGAGTAGTTGAAGGAGCAGAGGTCAGAGTAGGGGGAAGGTTGTTCCAATTTCTAGCTATGTTGTGAGATAACAGAGATTTCCCTGCAGAGTTATTGGGTTTAGAGATACAGAGGAGAGATTTTTCAGATGAGCGGAGGGGACGATTTGAAACATACTGGGTTAGGAGTTGTTTTAGGGATGGGTTTTTTTAAGGATGATTCACGATGTTGTAGGCAAGTATTAACTGGTGATAGTTAAGTAGTTGAGGGAGTTCTAACAATTTAAGCACTTGTAAAGCCTGACAGTGATGAGTTTTGAAGGTGGAGTTATTAGCAAATCTGGCAATTTTATTGTAGCTAGATTCAAGTAATTCAAGGTTGTGTTTTCTTGTGTGGGTAAGGATTGGTGTGGCATACATTAGTGTGGATAATCGGTGTGTTTGGGCTAGTGTCATTTGTGCCTGATCAGATAGGAATTTTCTGTATCTGTATAGAGTACCCAATCTTTTGTGGACCATTTTGAATGTTTGTGATATATGGACATCAAATAGTAGTTTATTGTCAATTGCTACACCAAGGAATTTGGTGTGGTCAGTGGGGAAGATGTTAGTACCATTTTTGGATGTGATTGTAAAAGGTTGTTGGGTGGTTTTAGTTTTGTTGGGAGTAAATATGAGTAATATGGTCTTGTTGGGAATGAAGATGAGTTGGATCTGGGTAATCCAGCTTTCCACTGAGGTAAAGGATTCCTGTGTAAGTTTTTGTAGGGTAGTGAGTGATGGTACTGAGCAGATGAGAGTTGAGTCATCTTCATATTGTATGAGTCTGGCATGTTGGGTGGAGTTTGAAGGTGGTTAGTGAACATCGAGAAGATTAATGGGCCCGATATTGACTCCTATGGTGGTTGGAAGTAGGGGAGATAGTTTGTTTTGCCATTGGACAGATTGTTGTCTGTCTGATAGGTAGCTTTTAAACCAGGCTATGGTGGAAGGGGCAAAGGATAGGAAGGCCATGGAGTCTAGTAGTATGGTGTGTGACACCATGTCAAATGCCTTAGATAGGTCTAAGAATATTGTTGATATGAAGTTGTTGTTATTTCTGTGTAGGTTAACTGTATTTGTAAAGGAGATGAGAGCGGTAGTTGTGCTATTGTGTTACTGGAAGCCGTGTTGTGTGGGAGAGAGGAGATTGTTAGAGTTCACGAATTGCATAACTTGAGAATGAATGAACCTTTCAAGTATTTTAGATAAGGGGGTAGGATGGCTATAGGATGGTAGTCAGAGAAATTGTAAGAGTTTCCGCCTTTATGAAGAGGGATAATGTATGATAATTTCCAATGCTGTGGGATGTAGGGTTCTGGAAAGGAATGGTTAATAAGGATGGAAACAGGGTAAGATAGGGAGTCAGATGCTATTTTTAAGAAATAGGCTGGTAAGTTGTCTGCCACAAGGGTGGTAGGATTAAGATTTTTGTAGCAGTTTTTTAATTGTAGCAGTAGGGACAGGTGAGAGGGTAAAGGACGGGATATTATTAAGGGGTTGGTTTGGGGTGTGCGAGTGGTCGTTTTTGGAGAGTTGAGTAGATAAGGATAGGATGGTTTCACTGAAATGGTGGTTAAATTGGGAAGCAATGTCTTTAGTGTTGTTGTCGGTGGTTGGAGTTGGAGTGGATGTTTTACTTGGGTTAAATAGGGAGTTCATGGCATGCCAGAACTTTTGGTGAGCTCTTGTGTGTTTGTTTTGGTTATTAAGGAAATAGTTTTGTTTATCAAGTGACTTAATAATTGCATTACATAAAGCCAATTTTGTGTGAGCCATACAAATAAAAGTAAAACATTTGCTTAGCACAGTTGTTTGCTCAAAACTATTACTACTTGCACGTACATCATGGCTAAAGTCTCAAACACTATACCTTAATCAGAGTGGAGGTTCTGGGGAGGTGGAGGTGGTTGCTGTGCCGAATGAATGACCAGCACAAACATCACTGACAAATTTTATTTTACTTCTACATTGCCTATCAAATCAAGACACATTTGCAGAATAAAGGAAATGCAAACTTGCATGAATTGCTACATATCTGTGTTTGTGAATAACTTGAACACAGTGACATTGGCACAGTATTCTATAAATTCATGCACCTATGCAACTATAAAAAAAATAAAAAGGAACAGAAATATTGTTATATATATAATTATATATATATCTATATATATGTTGTTGTGTTTTTTGGCTTTTACCGGTTAGGGGTCGCCACAGCGGAACTCCGGTCCGCTAATGATTGGTAGTTGATTTTTACATGCCGAGTTACCAGCCCTGACGCATAACCTTCAACAAAGGTATGCCCATTCACGCAAGTCTCCACGCAGAAGACGCTCTAGCTGAGAATTGAACCAGACAGCGTCTTACTGTGAGGCGACAACACTACCGCAGCACCACCACTGCGGTGATATATATATATATATATATATATATATAAATTGCAAATACAAGTAAACAGTAAAAACAAAATGAAAATTCCAGCAAAGCTAGAACTTCCAATGAATGACCTCCCAAACCTCTTGTGTCAGAGGCACATGGGGTATATGCATATCCACAGCTAGTGGGGTTTGGCTTTATTGGCCTGAAATTGTCCACTAAAATTACAAAACAAGTCATGGGCATTCAGAATCACCAATTAGCTGAAACATCTGATGTTCATAAGGATCATTTGCATATATCCCATGTGCCTGTAATACAAGAGGTTTAGGAGGTCACTCATTGGAAGTACTAGCTTTGCTGGAGTTTTCATGTTGTTTTTACTGATTGTTTTTTCCGTGACCTTTTCACTCATTTTTTAGTTTGTTGTTTGGGATATGTTTGCAGTGATCCTAATGATAATGGACATCAGCTGGGGATAACAGCCCTGTGTTTCTAATGCTTAGTCAAACACTCTGCTTGTGCTGTTCTGATGAGGTCATAGCAATGCTGAAATATGCATATCCGCAGCTAGTGGGGTTTGGCTTTATTGGCCTGAAATTGTCCACTAAGATGACAAAACAAGTCATGGGCATTCAGAATTGCCAATTAACTGCAACACCTGATGTTCATAAGGATCATTTGCATATATCCCCATGTGCCTCTGATACAAGAGGTTTGGGCGGTCATTCATTGGAAGTTCTAGCTTTGCTGGAGTTTTCATTTTGTTTTTAGTGATTGTTTTTTCAGTGACTTTCTCACTCATTGTTTTAGTTTGTTGTTTGGGATATGTTTGCAGTGACTCTAATGATAATGGACATCAGCTGGGTATAACAGCCCTGTGTTTCTAATGCTTAGTCAAACACTCTGCTTGTACTTTGCTGATGAGGTCATAGCAAGGTCGAAATATGTATATCCACATTTAGTGGGGTTTGGCTTTATTGGCCTGAAATTGTCCACTAAAATGACAAAACAAGTCATAGGCATTCAGAATCGCCAAGTAGCTAAAACACCTGATGCTCATAAGGATCATTTGCATATATCCCATGTGCCTCTGATACAAGAGGTTTGGGAGGTCACTCGTTGGAAGTTCTAGCTTTGTTGGAGTTTTCATTTTGTTTTTACTGATTGGTTTTTCAGTGACCTTCTCATTCATTGTTTTAAATACAAGTAAACAGCAATTGTCTTCTGTCTTTAATTACAGGTGAGGAAGAGATTGAGTGTAATCATCAACAAAAACAAAGAAGAGTAGAAAGGTTGGTTGAATCTTCTGGTAATTATAACTAAAACCCAAGATAATTCTGTGTCACCAGTTTGTAATATGAAATTGAAGCTCAAAAAAAAACTGAAATCATTATATTATTATAAAAGAAAGAGAATATGTCTGTATATAACTGCTGTATTCTTTTTACAACTGTTTACTGTATTGGTCATAAGATTCTTTTTACAACTGTTTTCTGTATTGGTCATAAAGAAAATATGTTTATAGTTTTTCAGATGAAATAAATCCAATTAAAACCATTACAGTTCAAGCTAAGGTTACAGATATATTAATATAAACTGCATAACTCTGTTTTAACTGATTACTTCTTATAATTGTAAAGGATATGCTTTAGTACTGTACTGAATATATTGTATGCACAGAACTTGAAAGATACACACTCCCCTTCAAATAGGTCACAGGCACTTGTCATGAATTAATCTAAAGTATGCATAAGAACTACTTATATCATTCTTCCCAAGTACAAACACACTTCCCAAATGACTACTCCCTTTGTATGCATATGTGCTAGCTGTATGCAGGTTTTACTTCAGTAAAGATGTTACTGTAATATTTCAGTAGTGTATGAAATGGCACCTAAACATGACGTGGATTTATTGTGAATTTTCTCTTTTGTATTTTCTTACCCCTTTTTTCTCCTTTTTCATATTTTGATTAAACATTTCGTTCTCCTTTATTGTTTTGTTTGCCTCCCTCCCAATTACTTTCCTTTTTCTGTTATTTTTCACAAGCTCGGGAACATTCACCCTCTGCCCATCTGAGAACATTCTCATAGGATCATGGGCATGTGTCAACTTGACAAGCCTCAACAAAAGGGGGCTCTGGAGCTTTGCAGAGGATTTATTGGTGGAGGTTATGGACAGAAGAATTCAGCCAGTCAAAGTCTCTTTTCAATGTGTTGAAGAAATATTCTCCCAGTTGGTACTGACCACCCAACTAAAACAGGCCCTTCCCCCCTCAACTTCAGGGTCCTCCACTGCAACACCATCTGGCAGTGGATGTGTTTGAGGTTCTGTGGACTGGAACTCCTGCTGGCACTTCCTCATCCCTTCCTCCTTTCTCCTACAGCCTATTTCCTATTTCCTATCCACACTAACCTCTCATAAAAAAAAAAAAAAATTGAAAAACTGGGGGGGGGGGGGGTCTATCCCCTGACTAATACATAGTGCCCATACTCTCCCACCTATTCCAGCACAAAACCCCTTAATGTATCCCTTGTGTGTTCCCCTCATTGTTTGCCTCCCCTTTTTCAGTCTTTCCTATTTACCCCTTTGTATTATTTAATGAAATAATCAGGATGTCCACAAAAGGATACCCCTATATAAAACATTATAAGTCCATTTTCTTTTTTTAAAAAAAATCAATTTTAATTGCTACACAGTCCGCACCTTTCCTTAAACATTTTAAGAGTGACTGTACTTACCCATGCTTGCCCATGATATTCAGGGGAAAAAAGTAACACTAAGCCTCAGGCTTTTGTGAAGTAATTCAGAAGCTCCTAATGCTGAACTATACATAACTTACTCTTTTGCTAGAAATGGGTGTGTTTTCAAAAACAGACTTCGCTTTTCTCTATTCATTGCAAATGACTTTTGCTGACATTGTGTGCATATCTGTGCAGCTCTGTTATTCGTAAATAACCTTGTCATTTCTGAAGCCTTGAACTATAAATACCAGCCTAAGTTCAAGAATGTAACCATGCAAGTATATCTTAGTACCTATGAACCACAAGAAAAATAAATGTATTTAGTTAAGTCTTACCACTTGTTTATTTTTTTATATAGCATGGACTGATTTACATTGACAAAAACAAAGAAAATGAACTACCTTGGAAGTAAGATTCTTTTAACATGCTCACTTTATTGCAGTCTACATTTCACTTGATAGTTATTGCTCTTCAATTTTTTTTGGATGAATGCGTTTCATTGCTGTCTTGACATGACTATAGCTTTCATGATGTAAACATGATACTATATCCTGAGACTGGATCTCCCAAAAATATCAACAATTCCAGTCCAGGAGAACAAAATTATGGTCAGATGACTTCAAATAGACACTTAGAAAGTTTTCCTTAGAATAAAACTACCATTTTTGAAAGAAACACTGCTTTCAAATCAGGCAGATTCAAACACATGTGGTTTAAAGGCATTAGCAACTGCTGCACAAAGCTATTCTTCCTTTTTCTGTGAAATGTAAAATATGTTTATAATACATTTCACTTATCTTACATCTATCCGGGCTGAGTCTGAAAATGATTCAAGGATATTGGCACTCTGTCAGGTTAACAAATGTAAATAAATGAATTTTTGTATTTTATTAAGATGCCATTACTCACACTATACAAAGGCTGCATTGAGCAGTCACCTGGGGTCCACGTCTTCAGTGGTTCATATGGCTGGATGCCAGACATACAGTCTGAATCACAGTTGTCATTTCCCTTCAGCCAGTAATTCTACTGTCTAAAAAAAAGCAGCAGTTTCATCAGCTGGTCCAGTAAATCTATGTCTTTATGTACGCAGAAAATGCACTTCCACATTTCCATTTTCAAAGTACCGTGGAAGAAAAGTTGAACTCATTTGTCACTGCTGTATAAAATTCAGTGTCCCTGAATTTAATTTGCAGCTTAAACCATGAAGAATGAATTAAGGGACATCTGATTCCATTTATGCATTTGCAACTCTCCATCCTTTTTAAGGACTTTTTTGTGGCATACTTCTAAAAATATTTATCTTTCTGAAAATGGCCAAAGGTAAGAATGTTTCTCCTTACTGAAAATGGCCAAAGTTCCTTACTCTTGGTATTTCTGATAAATATTGATACAACTAAAAAGAAAAGTCATAACAAAACTTTATTTATGAAATAAAATGCAGCAGTGCATACTTTCATTCTGCAGTATTTAGTACTTTAAGCTGTAGTATACTGAAACCACATGTAATACTGGGATTTTTTTAAGTGTTATTTTAATACTATCGCTGGAAAGCCGCATTAGTACCGTGGTAGCATTGTTGCCTCACAGCAAGATGTTCTCCTGTTTGATTCATGTGTGGAGTCTGCATGTCCTCCCCATGGTCGAGTGGCCTCTGAAAGACATGCGTGAATGGGCGTGCCTTCGCAGAAGGTTGGGCGCCGGGTTGGCAACTTGGCACCATAAAAAATCTATTGCCAATCATTAGGGGACCGGAGTTCCACTGTGGCGACCCCTAACCGAGAAAAGCTGAAAAAACAAACAAAAGCATTTTAATACTATCTCTGCATTCTTATATGATTTCATGCACTGTCTTTTTGCATATTGCACATGCAGGAGGGTAATATATTTGCCCTGTAAGGCCAAAATTTAATTCCTTTTTCGATGTCAGTTTTTTTGGATCAAATGATATGCTGAAATGACAAGGCAGAAAAACTGCTCTTAGAAGTCATATTATTATTAATATTATTTAGAATATGTCCCACTGTCTGAGGTAATTACTGATGTGTATATTCCATTTGCAGAAGTTGATCTGTTTGAAGGAATACACAGGGCTAACTTCAATAATAAAATCAGCCAGTAGCCATACAAGGTAAGAAAGAAATATAAGCATAAAAATGCTGGTTGTAATGTTTGTCATGTAACTATGGGAGCAAACTTTAGTACCTGACTAATGTGTATTCATGAAGAACCTTCTCTGGTATGTGTGTGGCTGGCCTGAATAAGATGGTAGCCTGATTCCTTATCTCCATCCAACCTTGACATCATTATCACGGCTTCAAATTCAAATTTCAGAAATTTCCAAATTGTGAATTAAATGAACAAGTTGGACATGTTAAATTAAAGTGTCCGCTGGTGAAAGGCTCTTTATTTTGTTTGAACAGCTCATAATGGTGGAGTCCGATAATGCAATAAACATAAAACAGCTTTTGTTGATCAAACAAATGGAAGAGCAGATAGAGGGACTAATGGGGCAGGTGCAGGAATTGTAGGATCACACCAGAGCTTCAGAATGATTGATAAAAATCTTAAATGAGGAAAATGATTCCCAAGTGAAAAACTAGTTGAGATGGAAAACAGAAGTAGGAGGGTTAATGTACATGTAAAGGAAATCCCAGATTCAGTTCTCAACAGACAGGTCAGACCATTCTTTGAGAGAATATTGATTAAGTCAGTGTACATCCTAGAATACCTCAACAAGTTCATAGACTAGGTCCATTCAGGAAAGGGAAGAATGCACCAAGGCATGCACTTATGGCTCTACAATTAGCGAGAACCAGATACTGGATAATCTAACAAAGCAGAGCATTAGTTTATTGGCTGTTTAGGTAATTTTCCATCTCTTTCAACTTTCTGGTTTAAAAGCCCACATTTGCACTTGCTTCCTGCCTTTCCTGTAAAGTCCAGATACAGAGTTGCTGTATCCAGGACTGTTGGTAAGCTTCTGAGCCCCCTCAAGCCTTTTTGTGTTGGAGGGAAGCCTTCTAACTTATCAGTGGGAGTGGTAAGCACTAGGTAGCCTATCTACCACAAGAGGAGTGGTTTCTGGCACAGCAATTGTAGTTTATTGGCCATTTGGGCAGTTTTTCCATTTCTTTCAACTTTCTGGTTTAAAAAAAAACGTGTTTACTCTTGTTCCCCACCTTTCCTGTAACTAGTGTAGTCCAGGTACACATTTCTGTATCTAGGACTGTTTGTAAGCTTCTGAGCCCACCAAGCCTTTCTGTGTTGGAGGGAAGCCTTCTAGCTTATCAGTGGGAGTGGTAAGTACTAGGTAGCCTATCTCCCACAAGAGAAGTGTTTTTTGGCCCAGAAATTGTAGTTTATTGACCATTTGGGTGTTTTTTCCATTTCTTTAAACTTTCTGATTTAAAAACCCACATCTGTGCTTGTTTCCCACCTTTTCTGTAACTAATCTAGTCCAGATGCAGATTTGCTGTATCCAGGACTGTTTGTAAGCTTCTGAGCAGTGCCAAAGTCTGCTCTTCAAATTTCCCTTAGATCTGCTAGTTCTCTCCTCTCCTGCACTTTTACTAGCTTGTTAGTTTAGCACTTTACCAGACTTCTTGTAGCAATTAATGTAGTACACAAACGTGCTAACAGCATTAAATGTTTTACAAGAAAAAAGATCCAGTACTTATTAATGCCCACTCCTCCAGGCATGTCTAAAGGTCAGTTCCCTGTGTTTTCTCTTATTAACTTGGTGAACTTGGGCATCTGGAGGCAATGTAGCAACTGCCTCATGTACACTGACAACCCTCTCCTCTTCATAGGTTCATAGGTTCATAGGTTGGTACTAGGCTATCAGCCCTAGGGCCTATACAAGCCTAGCCATAACAATTCCCTGGCTATTTCTTCCCACATTATTTACTTTCCTGGACCCCTGTCTAGCAGGGCGACTGACGTGATCCCTGGGGTGAATTTCCTTTCTTCCATCCAATCATCAAGGTTCCTGTTGAAGAGGTCCAAAGAGACACTCTGCTTGACATGTATGGGCAATCTATTCCAGAGTCTGGGGAGTCTCTGGGTCAGGAACCTATCTCTCCAGCATGTTTTGTTTATTGTGATGACAAGGTTTAGATCCCTGGAGCGTGTAGCTCTGAGAGATTGGGATTTCTTTAAGTGTAGCATGTCCAACAGCTCTGGGTTTGACATGGCCTTGTATGTTAAGCAGAGATCGCCTCTGAGCAGACGATATGCGACAGAGTACAGCTGGAGTTTTTTAAGGCGGTCAGCGTAGGGCATCTGCTTTAGGCCTGTGATTCTTTTAGTGAGGTATTTCTGTGGCCTTTCCAGTTATTGCAGATGTCTGGAGAGGTACATACCAAATGGGGCATTGTATTCTATAATGGGTCTAATGAGGGATGAGTACAGTGGGACAATGACCTTCTTTCTTCTGGATGAAATGCCCTTCGTGATGAGGTGTGCCACATAGAAGGATTTCCTGACTGTTGTGGCGATGTGGTTATCGAAGGTGAGACCACTGTCCACCTGTGTCCCTAAGTCTCTTATCACATTTTCTTTGTTTAGTGTACTGCCACCTATATGGTAATTCATGGATACATGTTTTTTCCCAAAGGGGATAACAATACATTTCTTGGCAATGAGCTTGAGCCCATGGCTCTGGCACCAAGCATCTGTTTCTGTAAGGCCCTTTTGTAGAGTATCCACATCATTTGGGGATTCAATAATGGCTCCCAGTTTGCAGTCATCTGCAAACTTTGTTAGCCAGAGTCCCTTAGTGTTGACCTGTACTTCAGAGAAGTAGATGCCAAACAAGAGCGGCCCCAGGACTGAACCCTGAGGCACTCCACTTGTCACTTGTCTGGAGCTGGATTTGGAGTCGGCTACTTTTACAGTGTGGGTTCTATCAGTAAGCCATTTAGCAACCCATTGGGTGACATAGGGATTAATGCCCAACTTAGTAAGTTTATCTATGATTCCAGAGTGGGGGATGGTGTCAAAGGCCTTGGCAAGGTCTAGATAGGCTGTGTGGACCACCTTACCCTTGTCCATGGCTCTGGAGACTGATTCAAAGAAGTCAATCAGGTTCAGGAGACAAGATCGGCCCTTCACAAACCCAAACTGGATGGGGTCCAGTATTTGAAGGTTGCCAATGTCTTTGTTTATAAGTTCCATGATAATATGCTCCATGGCCTTGCAGATAAGGCTTGTCAGACTGATGGGACGGTAGTTTCCAGGATCCAAGGTGGATCCCCCCTTGTGAATTGGGATAACTGTAGCTCTGCGCCACTCAGTGGGCACGAAACCTGAGGTGAGGCTATGATTAAACATGACACTTAGGTGAGGTGCCAGTTCATATTGTAGTTCATGTAGTACACAGCCTGGGATGTCATCTGGTCCCATGGATGCTGTATTCTTGGCTTCAGAGAGTGCGTTTTGTACCTTTGTGGCCATTATTACTGGAATTTGGCAATCTTCCGGTATTGAGATGGGCCATTTAGGGGGTGAGAGGGGGGTCAAGTTGGCACTGAATCAATCTGCCAGGATATTGGCAATATCCTTCAGATCAGTATATTTAATGCCATTCTGTTTTAGCTCAGAGCAGATCTGAGCATTGCCATTTAGATTCTTGACATAGTTATAGAATGCTTTGTGGTTGTCTTTGGAATCTTTGGCAATTTTATTTTCGTAACTAGCTTTGGAGAATTTTATGAGGCATCTCAGTTTCTTACTGAGGCTAGTAAGGGAGTTTTTTGCATCCTGGGATTTTCCTCTTTTCTGCAAAAGTTTCTTCCTTTTGTTGTAAAGTTTGTTTATGGCAGGGGACCACCAGATTGGCTTCCTTTTTTTGGATGAGAGCATTTTGGTTCTATTTACTCCCCAACACTCAGACTTGTGAGAGATGCACTTATATATCCAAACTGGAAGCCACGCACTTTTTCGGCCAAGACCAAAATACCTGGTCAAGAGGAGAAGGTCAACACTTGCACCACACCACATGGAACACATAGCACTCCAGAACACACACCAGCATTGCCTTCACATAAAGACACAAACCACACACCCACCTTCGTGGAGGCTGTCAATAAAAATCAAACCAAACAGCAGAGACCTCCAAAGCAGAAATGCACTCAACCACCACAATACAACACTAATCACGAGACACATAACTTTCCTAAACAGTGTGCCACTCAACCAAAGCCCCTGAGGCAAAACAGAATGCCCAACACACTAGTCATAGGTGACTCAATAGTGAGGCACACTGATTTCCCACTCACTAGGTTGAAGAAGGAGAAAGTAGCAGTGAGCTGCCTGTCAGGTGCCAGGATCAGCCACATAATGCACGCACTCAGGTCCCTCAACAACAGGTACAAATATGACTCTATCACTGTACATGTGAATGGACTACATGAAAACAGACATGGAGGAGCTCTTGGATTATGTAGCCCAGGAGGGTATGACCCTAGCCCTGAGCAGCATCCTACCATCATCCAGAATGATACCACAGTACAAGCAGAAAATGATTGATTTCAGCAATTGGGTGTCATTCTAAGGGGACCCATTATCTGTCTGCCTGGAATGACCTGATTGACAGACCTCAATGCTTTGCCAGACATGGCCTGCATCTATCACCCCTGAACTTCTGGATACTGGCCAAGGCTCTTGCCACCCCTATAATACCTTTTTAGGTGGTATTCCAAAGACTAAATTACCACTGTAACAGCTACAAACAAATGCAATTTCAGGGTCATGCTGCTCAATGCTAGAAGTCTAAATCTCAAAATTCACTTGCTTGAAGTACTCCTTAAAGTGGAGAACATCGCCATTTGTGCTGTAACAGAGACCTGGTTCAAGGCAGCAGAAAGCACTCTTGCACTACCAGGCTACAACCCATTCCACACCTTTTTGCCCCAGAATTTGGACCGAAGCTCCAAAGGCAGTGGTGTTTCCATATTCACAAAGGATGCACACCCTCCAGACTGGTAGCCCAACATAATGCATGTGAGATACTTCAGTTGCAGCTAACACTGGTTAAGGCAGCGATTGAGGTCGTAGCCTACTATAGGTCCCCAACCATGTCCCAAGATTCACACTCCACATTCCTAAGCACCCTGGGGAATATTAGTGTTCAACCTAACACTCTCATGCTGGGCAACTTCAAGTACCCCTCCATTAACTGGGAAAATGAATTATGTACCAATACACTTGCCCAGCACTTTCTGGAATTCATTAATTCCAATGCCTTGGACCAGCTTGTTCTTATCCCCACTAGAAGTAGCAACATCCTTGACCTGGTTATTACTAACAAGGGCGACCATTGCTCTACACCAATAGTCAACTCCTCCCTGGTTAGATCCGATCATAAGACAATCACCTTGGAAATCCACATCCCTACCACCCCCCCCCCCAACAAAGGTTACCACCATGAAAAACTTCTCCAAAGCTAAATTTGGGCTCCTAAAAACAGAGGTGGCTAACTTCACAGCACTCATGCAAATGGAGAATAGTTGCATGACCGCCAAATCATACACCAATGCACTGTATGAACGCATACACAAATGCATGGATCTTGCCATACCCAATAAACTAAGTTGCTCTCCTCAAAAAAAGGAAGCCAATCTGGTGGTCCCCTGCAATAAGAAAACTCTACAACAGAAAGAGGAAACTGATGCAGAATAAGGTGAAGTCCCAAGACTGGAAAAACTCCCTTATCAGCCTCAACAAAAGGTTGAGATCCCTCATCAAATCCTCTAAAGTTAGCTATGAAAACAGAATGGCAGCATATAGTAAAGACAACCACAAGGCTTTCTATAGTTATGTCTAGAATCTCCATGGCAATACCCAGATTTGCTCTGAGGTACTGCACAATGGTACCTCCTGTACTGAGCCAACAGATATTGTAAATATACTGGCAAACAGATTCAGTGCTAACTTTACCCCTCTCCCCCAAAGGACCAATCATAATGCCAGCAGATTGCCAGGCACCCAGTATTACTGCTGCAAAGGTTAAAGCAGCACTGTCCAAGGCCAAGAATACAGCTTCTATGGGACCTGACAGTATTCCTGACGACTATTCACAAGTGGGCAAGAGGCTATAAGGATACATATATACATGCAGCAATGGATGAGAGGAATACCAAGTAAAAGAAGTTATCAAGAAGGTTCCAGGAATGATTATTATGTAAAAGACTCAGAGGAAATGGAACCTATGTTTTATGTAACCAAATTCTCTCCTTTCTCAGACATCATAAGGGATTTGGTAAATAAGCTATGGCCAGTAGTTTGTAGAGATGAGATGACAGGGAAAATATTCCCGAAAAGAGTTACTTTCTCATATGGCAGATTCAACAATTTAAAAGAATTCCTTAATCAGAGTACAGGACATTGTGGGGAAAAGACTGAGGGCCTTTCCCTGTGGAAGGTGCAAATTATGTAATAAAATAAAAAATTGGATGGCTCTGTTATCAATGGGAAGAAATTCTGGATCAAAAATGAATTTAAATGTGACTTGTGAAGTCATTTACATCATTGGGTGTGGATGCACACCGACAATGTGGTATATTGGGCAAACAAAAAGGAAGGTTAAGTTGAAAATATTGGAACACTTGGGTGATGTTAGAAATGTGAGATTAGAGAGCCCAATGGCCCAACATTTTTGTTCTGTCCATGAAGGAAATGTGAATAGTTTTTTCTTCAGCATTCTGGCCAGACCCTTTGGAACTCATAATATGTGGGGGGGGGGGGTGAATTTATACATAGGTTATTAAAGCTGGAAGCAAAATTATTATCAATATGGGAACCTTACATCCACGTGGACTGAATCTAGAAGTAATTTGGGATGTTTAATGAAATGATTTTATTCATTCTGGTTTATTAGTTCACTGAATGTTTAGAAGGTGTTTTTTGTTTGCATATGTGGGTGTGTGTATATATATATATATATATATATATATATATATATATATATATATATATATATATATATATATATATATATATATATATATATATATATATATATATATATATATTTAGATATATATATACATATATACATATATATATATATGTATACATATATATATATATATATATATATATACATACATATATATATATATATATATATATATATATATATATATATATACATATACATATATATATATATATATATATATATATATATATACATATATATATATATATATATATATATATATATATATATGTATGTATGTATGTGTATCTAAAGCGGGGACATGGGGTCATAGATTTTAAAAGTGGTAGGATATGTGTATTGTTAATTAAATTTAGTATAAGTTTAAAACAATAAAAAAGTAAAAAAAAAGTCAGTAGAAATGTTAATTATATATAGAGTATGTGTAACAAGTTTGTAGTGTATATTTTATATAGCAAGGTTAATATGTTTTTCTTTTCTTTCACTTGAGGGAAATATACCTTTAAACTTGGGTGGTTAGTTTTATCAATTAAATGTTTAGATGAATGAAATGTATTTGCATATTTAGTTGATGGGATTTAAAAAGGCTGCTATAGTATAACATTTTATTCCTTGTAGGCTTGTTAGCCAAGGTACCAGAAGAATGCAATAAAAGAAAGTGCAGCTATTCACTTGGTTCCTGACTGTTTTTTTTTAAAGTTTATGGTCTTTTTGGATATTGTGTTGGGTGTATTTGAGCTATTATTAACTCCCCAAGTGATGTTGACATCCTACAGAAAGGCCTTAATGAGACCAGTGACTGGTGCCAGAACCATGGCCTTAAGCTCAATGCCAAAAAATGTGTCTTCATCCCCTTTGGGAAAAACCTGGTTCCCTTGAATTACCACATTGATGGTAGTTCATTGAACACATAAGGCGTTATAAGAGATCTGGGAACACGGGTTGACAGCAACCTCTCTTTTCACCACCATGTTGCCACTGTGGTCAGAAAGTCCTTCTATGTGGCACATCTCATTACTAAGGGTTTTGCATCCAGGAAGAAAGAGGTCATTGTTTCCCTTTACTCTTCCCTCATTAGGCCAACCATCGAGTACAATGCATCCATTTGGCATGAACCTCACTAGACACCTACAACAACTGGAGAGACTGCAGAAGTACTTCACAAAGAGGATCATAGGCTTTAAACACTTGTCCTATATGGACAGACTCAAAAACTCAAACTATTCTCTGTCTCATATTGCCTACTTAGAGGCAATCTCTGCTTGACTTACAAAGCCTTGTCTGACTCAGCTATGTTAGAAATGCTATATCTAAAGAAATCCCAGTCCCTCCACACCACATGCTCCAGAGACCTCAACCTCATTAACACAATCAACAGAATATGCTGGAGGGACAGGTTCATAACCCAGAGACTGCCCATGCTATGGAATAGACTTCCCATACATGTCAAGCAGAGCACCTCACTGGCCCTCTTCAAGAGAAATATTGATGAGTGGATGGGAAAAAGAAAATTCACCCCAGGAATCACTCCAGTGACTGTACTCGACAGAGGTACTAGGAACTAAGGTTGGGTAGCACAATGCCAGGGTACTCCTATGGGCTAGGCTTGTAAAGGCTCAAGGGTCATTAGCCTAGTTCACACATATGAACCCATTAGGAGGCAGTAGCATAGCTAAGGTAGATCAAAAGGGGCAACTGCCCTGAGTGCAAAGTATTAGGGGGTGCAATCAACCATCCATCATCTCAATTGCTCTGTGGTGCAATGCTGGCATTTAAAAGCCAGTATTGCATTTGTGGTCAAACCTGAGTGATGTAGCATTCTATGTGTGTTCTAAACCATAGCAACTGCTTGCTACATTGTAGCAAGCAGTTTTCAACAGTTTAAAAGTACAAAAAAAAGGTATTTTTTTTAGCTAAAAGTTGAGCTCTGTAACTCTCTGGTAGAGTATAAACTGCAGTTTAAAAGAAAAATATATTTTTTTTAAACTAAAACTTGAGTGCTATACCATTTCATGCAGGTTAGGTGTAAACTGTAGCAACTGTTTGCTACATCTGTAACAAGAAGTTTGCTACGGTTTAAAAGAACTATGATTTGTTAAAGTGTAAGGAAGGAGAGTCAAGGGCAGTGCACAGAAATGGGACCTGACTGGGACAGTAGGGAAGGGGAACATGTCATGCATCTGGCCACCTGGCTCTTGTACCAGTAGAAGGAATGCACTTTCTTTCTCTTACTTGAAGAGCTGAGGGGGCGGAGAGCTAGTTCATTGAATGTTACAGGGTGCTGGCAGAGTCTTCTACACTTCTGTCAAGACGTGTACTCTGGAGCAAGAATACATACATTTTGTATCCAATTACTCATAAACACTACTTAATTTGCGGAAGGCATGTCTCCCAGCAAGAAACAACTAAGTAAATTAGGGGTGAGAGCAATACTGGCCTACCCTGCTGTTTTGCTTGCACTGAAGGAATGAAGGAAGGGACCAAAATCTTGCTATATACAAAGGAGGAAGCAAATTTGTCAGAAAAGGTAGTGAACAGTTAGACAACTTAAGAAGGGTTCTGAAGAGGACAGATGGAAAGATAAAGATTGCACAATCAAAAAAAAAAAAAAAAAAGACAGTGACCACGCCATCCACTAATTCCCCCCAATGAGGAGGTCTTATTAAGAAACAGAGCATGTAGCAATGAAGGAGAAAGACTGGGAGGGGAACCAGAGAACAGCAGTGATCAGCCAGAAGGAGATGGATGGATATACGCTCAGTCAGATATCAGCAAGGCAAAAACACCTAATTGTGACATGCAAGGGCAGGACTAGGAAGAAGGTGCATATTGTAGTTTGAGTGAACAAGGCTCTAGGAGGGGGAAGAAGAAATCACTGGATTTTGGAACTTCTCAAAAAAAGGAAAGCACACCGAATAGCAAAACATGGTTGGAACTGTTTAGTGTTCCATGCAACTCAGCAGATGAAAGATGTTGTTCTGCAAAAGGTCTACAGAAGTCTGGCAGTAGGATGTTTGGGGATTAGCATGTATTTAACTTTTAAGCACTACCTTTCCCAAGTAGGAGAGCTAAGCTAAGCAACTGTAAATGTATCTCATGGAGGTCACAGACCATGGACTCAAAGTTTT
This sequence comes from Protopterus annectens, assembly GCF_019279795.1. NCBI lineage: Eukaryota > Metazoa > Chordata > Ceratodontiformes > Protopteridae > Protopterus > Protopterus annectens. The sequence goes on from NC_056732.1 coordinate 962,933,623, forward strand.
ACATGTAAAGGAGCTATCCTAAAAAAAAAAAACACTTGCATAATTGCTCATATCACTGAAAATGTCTACTTGCACCTGTTCTGCATGCTAGTCAGATGGTGGTAGTATTGTATCCCATTATTCCAGGAAATAATTGAGCAATCTTTTATTTTGTTTAATGCCTTTTAAATGCACTACTGTATTTAACCTTTAAATCTTATTGGAAACAGAATAACTAAGGTGAAGTGAGGAGGGCATGCAAAGTAAGATAACCTATTTTTTTTAAATATACATATCATAACTATCTGTGTGATTTCTCTGTAGTTGCTATGCATGATGGTTAATGGGAGGTACATATTTGAAGGACTGTGGTAAAACCAGATATAACTTTGGAAAAGGTGGTCAACATGTATTCAATTTACACAAAAAATGTATAATAATGTTGTTTATTAAGCACTTTCATCATGTGCAAGGACTTCATCAGAACTTACCACCCACAACATACAAGACAGTTAGACATTTCATGTCTAAGAGGGAATATTTAGTGGTAACTGACTGGAATAACTGGAAATGGTACGCACATGCATTATATTTAAGGGGATTTGCGAGAAGAATTCTATAAAGATGTCCTGGGGGACCAGAAATATCCCAGCAAATGTTTCCATCTAATGTTTCAGTAGCTCTAGAGGATATGTAGCTCAGCCATTGGTGTGGCCCATGCTAGCTCTAGCCTGGGAGATGCCTCTGGAAATAATGAATGGGGGAGTGTACATCATAGAGAAAACAAATCCAATCAAGGAAATGAGAAGGGTGATGGTTATACCAAAGGAGAATGTGATGCCCCTGCACTGGCCCAGTAATCAAGGAGCCTCAGTCCTCACTACTGGCAAGAGTGAGGGACGTACACAATGGGAGGCTGACAAGTACACAAACAGTAAAGTGCAATTTCCCTTAAGAGCACACAGAGATCACAGTCAGTCTGGGGCTTTTTTCTCCCTCTTTCTCCAGATCCCCAATAAGACTTCCAACTGGCAGAGCTAAAGGGTTAAGATCTCAGCTAAGCCAAGACCTCCAGCTCCCTCTCTGTCTAACCAGTGCTTTGTGTCCCTGCCCAAGTAGCTGAGACACACACACACACACACACACACACACACACACACACACACACACACTTTGAGATTTGATTTATATACAAACACACACACACACACACACACACACACACACACACACACACACACACACACACACACACACACACACACACACACACACACACACACCTGGGGACGGCTGGCACAGGTTTACTAGCTATGCTCCCTTCTGCCCAGACTATAAGGCAGTTATCACTCCACCAACCACTAATTATCAGCTACTATAAGGCCTTCCAAAGGGTGTCTGATCCTACTGTGTAATGTTACTATTAATCCAAATGGTAGTCTGACCAAGTCAAGGTATTGGATTGGCCTGTACAGTGTCACCAAATACATATGCAAGTAGTCTAAGAACTTAAATATATATCACAAATATCAGCCACAAAGATAGGTTTAAACACATTTAATAATAAATAATAAAAGAACAAGACAACATTCAATACACAAACAGTTACTTCAGAGTTCAAAATCACAGGAAATATTTTAAAACAACATTGCAGGGCAGTCTCAAATAAATGCAGAAAACATCTAAACTAATCTTTACTATATCCCTCTAGCTAGGATCAGACATAAAAACTTTTCCAAAGCTGATTACAGCCTCCTGAGGGATGAGGGATGGTATAAACAGCTTCTCAGCCCCCTCCCCCTCTGTAGAAACTGGCACCAATATCCAAAACTACACCAAAGGACTATATGAGCATTTATATAGATGCATGGAATCAGGAATACCTGACAGAACTAAGTCATCCTCCACAAGGAAGAGTAAACCTGTCTGGTGGACATCTGTAATAAATAAACTCTAAAACAGAAGGAAAAAATTGCTGTCCACAACAAAGAAGGAGCAAATGCCCAATAGGAAGCAATGTCTCCTTTGCCTGAAAAAGCAAATAAGAGCAAAATTCCAGTCCAAATTGACCACATCTACTAGAGAAAATCATAAGGCCTTCACATATGTCCGTAACCTCAAAGGAAGCACCCAGATCTGTTCATAACTGGTGACCAAGGACACCACATATACAAATGCCATAGATATTGCAATCTTGCGGGCTGACAGATTCAGCAAAAACGTTACCCCTCTGCCCCCCATTGAGTAAATCAGGGCAACCCCAATACCTGCCCCTTCCCCTAATATCTGGGTAAAAGATCATCACTGCTCTCTCAAAGGCAAAAAAATTAGTCTATGGGACCCGATAACATCCCATGCTGCATCCTACGTGAACTCAGGCAGGAACTTGCAGCACCATTAGGTACCCTATTCAAACAAAGCCTGAGTACTGGCTTTGTCCCAGTTGAGTGGAGAACAGCCACTATCATTCCTTTACACAAAAGCAGAGCATCCACCAATCCGGTAAATTATAGACCCATCACCCTAACTAGCCTGATCTGCAATGCCATGGAATGGATTATCATGGACCTCATTAACAAGGACATTGGCAACATCCAAACACTTGATCCCACACAGCTTGGCTTCATCAAGGGGAGGTCATAGCTGCTAAATTTGGTCGACTTCTTTAAGAGAGTCATCAAAGCCATGGATGAGGGGAAGACGGTGCACACTGTCTATCTTGACCTGGCCAATGCCTTTGACACTATTCTCCACTCAAGCATAATAGGTAAACTCTCTCAACTTGGCATCAATCCATATGTTACCAGATGGTAGCAAACTGGATCACTGATAGAACCCACATAGTCAAAATAGGGGAAGCCACCTCAAGCAGTAGACCCGTAACAAGCGGCATACCCCAGGGTTTGGTCCTGGGACCTCTGATATTTGGGATATACTTTTCTGAGGTGCAGGCCAAAACCAGTGGGCTATGGCTGACCACATTTGCAGATGACTGCAAGCTAAGTGCTGTCATCAATTTCCCTAGTGATGTGGACATCCTCCAAGAGGGTCTCACTCAGATAAATGACTGGTGCCAGAAACATGGCTTCAAGCTGAATACCAAAAAAATGCATCATCATCATCCTTTTGGGGAGAGTGACATCCTCACAAATTATCCCATTAATAAAAATGTGTTAAGCACTCAATCAGTAGTGAGGTATTTCTGCACCCAGGTTGATAGCAACTTGACTTTTGACCACCATGTTGCTTCCATGGTACGGAAAGCTTTCTACATGGCCCACCTCATAAGTAAGGGTATCACATCCAGGGACAAGGAGGTCATACCATCCATGTATTCTTCCCTTATAAGGTCCATTATTTAGTACAATGCACCTTTCAGAATGTACCTCGCAAAGCACATGCAGCAGCTAGAGAGACCACAGAGGTTCCTCACCAGGAGAATCCAGGGCCTCAAACATCTACCATACACAATAGGATAAAAACCCTATCCCTCTACTCTGGTTACCTCTGTCTGGCATACAAGGTGATCATGGACCCACCTTGGTGGGACTGTTGCATATCCGCAAATCAAGCTACACTCGAGTAACCCACACATGTGGCCTCAACCTGGTGTGTGACATCAACAAGATGCGTTGGTGGAACAACCTGTATAACTGGATGGGAAACAGAAAATATACCCCTTTGGATTCCACCCATGTCCCTGCTGGACAGGGGCATTGGGTGCTGATTTGTCTAAATATGGGATAAACTCTTGACTAGGCTTATAAGGGCCTCAGGGTCTAGCCTATTAACCTCACAGGATCCTATGATTCCTAGCTATATCTAAGAGAAATTACTATGCCCTAAGTCTTACTTATAGACAACACGTAGGCAACTGCAGATGTTGATGAGTGGATGTATTTGTTAGGTCTAAGATAAAATAGAATGTGCATAGTCTCTCTCTGAGAGAGTTCTTAAATTAATATCACATATTTTGCTGCTGAGTTAGCCTGGATGAAATCACTTTTTGTCACCTGATTTCAGTTCCCAGGCTAAACCAGAAGTGAATAGAATGTTAACATTTCAGTGTGAGAAGTAAATATCTCTCAGAAGTTTGCAGAACTTGAAAGTCATACAGCAATAAAACACTTTTACATTTGAAACCTAGTAATTATTTCTGTTTCAAGACAATACAAAAACTTATAGATCTAAACATTGTGTCAGCTTGCTGTATTGAAATTAACTTTTATAGCAGATAATAAAGCACTTAATTTCAACTTATTTTCTTGAAGTTTTGTAAGCTAATCATCTATGTTCCAGCAGGGTATGCTGTGGTTACATTCTTGAAGCTCAGTACATAACATACAGTTATGTATAAATCATATCAATATTCACAAATGACAGAATTATTTACAAAATTCGAGATAGCTGGGCTGGCAGTGTTACAAAGAATTATAAATTTATGTCTTGAAATGTGGAGGGAAGTAAACATCCCATTTGAACAGCCAGTATTCAACAGAAAATTGGGAAGGAAGACTCATACATATTATGTTTACAGGAAATAAAACTTAAAGTTAACAAAGCCAACAAATTTAAGACACCACTGCGTTACCAGGCTATAACTCATTTCGCACCTTTCAGCCTCAAAACATGGACCAAAGCTCTAAAAGAGGTGGTGTCTCCATATTAATAAAGGATATGGACACTTACAGACTAGTAGCCCAGCATAACACATCTGAGATGCTTCAGGTGCAACTAACATTGGGCAAGACAGCGATCCAAGTCATAGCCTGATACAGGTCCGCAACCATGTCCCTAGACTTTCACTCCACGTTCCTAAGCACCCTGGAATATGTCAAGGTCCAACCCAACAATCTCTTACTAGGAAACTTCAACTACCCCTCCGTCAACTGGGAAAACTACTCAAACACCAATGCACTAGCCCCACGCTTCCTGGAATTCATCAATTCCAATGCCCTTGACCAACTCATTCTGACCCCAACTAGAGGAAGCAACATCCTTGACCTGGTTATTACTAACATGGGTGACCGTTGCTGTACACCAATAGTCAATCCCTCTCTGGTTAGATCTGACCATAAACCAATGACCATGGAAATCCACATCTTACCCACACCTCCTCCATAGGTAACCACCTTGAAACCCTTCTGCAAAGCTGACTGTGCACTCCTAAAAACAGAGATGGCTAATTTTATGGCACCCATGCCAATGGAAAATAGCTGCATGACTGATAAATCATACACCAGTGCACTGTACGGACATGTACACAAATGCATAGAACTAGCCATACCTAAAAGAACCAAGACACTCTCCTCCAAAAAAAAAAGGAAGCCAATCTGGTGGTCTCCTGCCATTAATAAGCTCTACAACAGAAGGAAGAAACTGTTGCAGAAAAAGGTGAAGTCCAAAGACTGGAAAACCTCCTTTATTAGCCTCAACAAAAAGGTGAGATGCTTCATCAAATCCTCTAAAGCCAGCTATGAAGGCAGAAATGTAGCAGACACTGAAAACACTCTCAAAGCCTTCTATAGCTATATCAAGAACCTCCATGGCAATACCCAGATTTGTTATGAGATACTGCACAATGGTACATCCTATACTCAGCCAGTCAATATTGCCAACATACTGTCCAACAGATTCAGTGCCAACTTTACCCCTCCCCAAAAGACCAGTCACAATACCAGAAGAATGCCAGGCACCCAGCATTACTGCAGCACAAGTTAAAGCTGCATTGTCCAAGGCCAAGAATACAGCCTCCATGGGACCTGAAAATACCCCTGGCTGTGTTTTACATGAACTACAAAGTAAACTGGCACCACATCTGTGTGCTCTATTCAGTCACACCCTCATCTCAGGCTTTGTCCCTACTAAATGGCACACTGCTAGAGTCATCCCTCTCCATAAAGGGGGAGCAACTACAGATCCTGGGAATTATCACCCCATTAGCCTGATGAGTCTGATATGTAAAGCTATGGAGTGCATCACCATGGACCTGACTAAGAAAGATATAGTAAATCTCCAAACTCTAGACCCCATGCAATTTAGTTTTGTGAAAGGGAATCATGCCTGCTCAACCTGGTTGACTTCTTTGAGTCAGTCACCAGGGCTGTGGATGAAGGTAAGGCAGCGCATACAGCCTACCTTGATCTGGCCAAGACCTTTGATACCATTCCTCACTTGGGAATTATTGATACACTCACCAAACTAGGCATTAACCCCTATATCACTACATGAGTTGCAAATTGGCTCACAAATAGAACACAGTGTGAAAGTTGCAAACTCCAGGTCAGACTGCCGACCAGTCACGAGTGGAGTCCCACAAGGAATTGTCCTGGGTCTTCTCCTGTTTGGCATCTACTTCTCTGAAGTCCAGACCAACACAAGGGGACTCTGGCTGACCACGTTCACAGATGACTTCAAGCTAGGAGCCATTATTATCTCCCCAAATGATGCATCCTACAGAAATGCCTGTCTGAGACCAATGACTGATGACAAAACCATGGCCTTAAGCTTAACGCCAAAAAATGCATCATCATCCCCTCTGATAAAAATTTGGTTCTCATTAAATACCACATTGATGGGAGCCCACCAATCATTGAAGGTGTAATAAGAGATCTGGGGACACAGGTTGACAGCAAGTTCTCCTTCGACCACCACATTGCCACTGTGGTCAGAGAGTCTTTCTATGTGGCATGTCTTATTACCAATGGCTTTGCATCCAGGAAGAAAGAGATCATCATTGCTCTCTACTTTTCCTTTATTAGACGAATCATTGAGTATAATGCCCCATTTGGCATGTACCTCACTAGACACCTGCAGCAGCTGAAGATGCCATAGAAGTACCTCATGAAGAGGATCCTAGGCATTAAATGCATGTCCTACATGGACAGACTCAAAAGACTATAATTATTCTTTGTCTCATATCACCTACATAGAGGCAATCTCTTCTTGACTTACAAAGCCATGTCTGACCCAGCTGTATTAGAAATGCTACATCTAAAGAAAATGAAATCCTAATCCTTCTACACCACATGCTCGAGTGACCTCAACCTCATTACCACAATCAACAGAACATGCTGGAGGTACAGGTTCCTCACCCAGAGACTGCCAATGCTCTGGAATAGACATCTCATGCATGTCAAGCAGAGCACCTTGCTGAACCTCTTCAAGAGAAATCTCGATGAGTAGATGGGTAATAGAAAGTTCACCCTGGGGATCACTCCAGTGGCTCTACTTGATAAAGTCAGATGGCACGATGCCAGGGGACTTCTATGAGCTAGGCTTGTAAACGCCCCAGGGCCATTAGCCTAGCACACACCTATTAACCTATGATAATATAGAACATTATATGTAGATTACAAACTTGTGGGAGGGTCAAAAAGGGAGTGTTGTTACTATTTCACAAAATCCCTGGATATAATGACCCAGGAAATCAAGATAACTGGACATGGTAGGTGATTAATACAGGGAGGAAATGTTAATGGGAAGGACTGGATGACATGAAATGTCTACACCACTAATGAAGACAAAAAATATTTTTTCATGGACTTCTTTAAATGATAGTAGAGCATTATATAAAATGACACAGTGGCAGAAAATTTTAAGTTAGTCAAATATGAAAAGAAGGATAGGTCAGTCAATAAGCCAGAAGTCCATAAGAAGAGTTGGGCAGTGGTGAGGGATCAGATGGATAAATTCAGGTGAATAGATATTTGGAGGGAATGCCACCCAGATTTAATGCCCCCCTAATTTCTTACATAACGTAGTAAAGTGTAACAGAATAGATGTGGTCTTTATCCCCAAAGAGATTCAAGATAAACTGAATATCCCAACAATCCTGGAAATATCACTATCAGTTCATGCAACAGTAATTATGGTAACAAATCAAAAACAAAATAATCCAGAAAAGGGGGTAGAGCTGGTCACAATTTAAATACCTAAGTAGTGTGGGTAGTTATAGCATTGGCCATATTCAGGCTTGTGTTTTGGGCCTAGTTGTTTGTTGGTAGAGACTGTGTGTCTGAGCACATGTTTCAGGCCATCTTAGTTTAGCCAAAGCCAGTATAACATTTCAGTGAGAGTGAAGTGTTTATCGTCATTGGCTGATTGGGGTTACCTGGACTACGGCTTGGAGTAAGCACCTCATTGTTTCTTTCAAACTTTTTTTTTAAGTTGTTTCAGGTTTCAACTTTGTTACTTAAGAAATTAACTTGTGGGTGTTTCTGCCATTTCACACTGAGCTAATCGAAGGAAGGGCACAGGGCAAACTGATCTGTGATATATAACATTAAGTATCCTATTTTTTTTTGCTTATTTTTACAAGTTATTTACAGCACTGTTATTGTTTGCTGCATACTCTACTAGCTAGTTTTACTGTGTGTGAATTATTAACTTGAAATTTTCTACAATTGTTAAGCATCTGCTTGGGTTTGTTTGTTCTGATTTCCTGCCAAGGAGTGTATCATGTAACTTAATTGTTTGCAGTTAAAAGCATTCTCTAGTCTGCTTGCTCTTTTATCTGTTTAAACATTTCTGCAGTTTTTTTCTACCTAAGTAGTGTGGATAGTTGTAGCATTGTCCATATTCAGGCCTGTGTTTTGGGCCTAGTTGTTTGTTGGTAGAGGCTATGTGTCTGAGCACATGTTCCAAGTCATCTTAGTTTAGCCAAAGCCAGTATAGCATTTCAGTGAGAGTGAAGTGTTTATGGTCATTGGCTGATTAGGGTTACCTGGACTACAGCTTGGAGTAAACTTCAAACCAGCACAAAACCAGAAGCCAAAGACACCAAAGGTTTGCAGCAACTCGTAACACTCGGACCAACAGTGGAAGAGAAAATTCACATCTAAACATTGAAGTCCACTTTATTAAATTTCGACAACCAGTACACAGCCAAGCAGTAGTAGTTAAACTACGTTTTGTCTTATACCATAAGACTTCTTCAGAGCTCAGAGTTCTGAAGAAGTCTTATGGTATAAGATGAAACCTAGGTTAACTACTACTGCTTGGCTGTGTACTGGTTGTCGAAATTTAATAAAGTGGACTTCAATGTTTAGACGTGAATTTTCTTTTCCACTGTTGGTCCGAGTGTTACGAGTTGCTGCAAACCTTTGGTGTCTATAGCTTGGAATAAGCACCTCATTGGTTCTTTCGAGATTTTTTTTAAAGTTGTTTCAGGTTTCAACTTTGTCACTTAAGAAGTTAACTTGTGAGTGTTTCTGCCATTTCACACTGAGCTAATCGGAGGAAGGGCACTGAGCAAACTGATCTGTGATATATAACATTAAGTATCCTGTTTTCTGCTTATTTGTATGAGTTATTTATAGCACTTTTATTGTCTGCTGCATATTTGTCTAGCTAGTTTCACTGTGTTGTTGTTAAGCATCTGTTTGGGTTTGTTTGTTCTCATTTTTGTTTCCATCCTCCCACTCTATTGGTATCATGTTCATATACTTGGTGGCTTTGCAGTTGCCCACCCCTACTGTAAATTTGATTTGGGACACTCCTCCCAGTCTAGTGTCATTACTTCATTCTACCTAATACAGGGATAACATGTGAGAAGGCCAACACCCTTAGTTTCTTAACCTTGAATTATCTTCTGTTCCTCCTTTCTCCCTTTCCACTTTTCCAAAAAAAAAAATTCTAAGCTTGTTTCCTGCCTTTCCTGTAAGTAGTCTAGTCCAGACACAGATTTGCTGTATCCAGGACTGTTTGAAAGTTTCTGAGACCCAAGCCTTGCTGTGTTGGAGGGAAGCCTTCTAGCTTATCAGTGGGAGTGGTAAGTACTAGGTAGCTTAAAAAAAACACTTTATGCATTGCCGCTTAGCTAGGGTTAAACTCTTCCTGGCACCATAAAGTCTGCTCTTCGAATTTTCCCTTAGAACTAGCCAGTTTTAGTTTTAGCAATCAAATCTGTTTCTTTGAGCTCAGCACTTATTCAGAACTCATTGTAAGAACTAAATAAGCTACATATTATGACAGCATTCAACTTTCCTCACTTGTCTAGAGGAAAACAGTTTTTAGTACTTAATAAATAAGCCCCTATCCAGGCATGTCTAAGGTCAGCTCCCCGTGTTTTCTCCTGTCTACCTGATTAATCTGGGCATCTTGGGGTAATGCAGCAATTGCTTCATGTACACAGACAACCCTCTCCTCCTACCACCCAACACTATAACCTGTGCGAAATGCACTTATATAGCCAAACTGGAAGCAAAGCTGTCTTCACCCAAGACTGGAATAGACAGTCAAGAGAAGGTAAACACTTGCACCACACCACACTCATCACATAGTCCCTCAAAACCTACACCACCAAAACCCACACATAGAAACAAAACACACACCTACATTTGTGGAGGCTCTCAAAAGAAATCTGCCCAAGCAACAGGGACCTCCAAAGCAGAAACACAAGCAACCTCCATCACCCAGCACAACCCAAAAGACACATAGCCACAGACTCAGTGTGCCACTCAACCAAAGCCGATAAGGCATAACAACGTACCCAACATTCTAGTCATAAGTGACTCTATAGTTCATAGGTTCATAGGTTGATACTAGGCTATCTGCCCTAGGGCATTTATAAGCCTAGCCAGAGTGTGTTTGGCTTTCACCACCCTTTTAGATTAGTTGACTGTGCCTCTGTATAGTAGGTCACAGAAGATAGCCCTTTTAAGGTTAGTTTACTGTGCCTCTGTCTAGTAGGGACACAGAAGAGATCCCAGGGGTAAACCTACAATCTCCCATCCACTCATCAAGATTTTTCTTGAAGAGGGTCATTGAGGGGCTCTGCCTAACATGGATTGGGATTTTGTTTCAGAGTGAGGGGAGCCTCTGGGATATGAATCTGCCCCTCCAGCATGTCCTATTTATTTCTGTGCTGAGGTTAAAGTCCCTGGAGCGTGTAGCTCTAAAGGATTTGGATTTCCTGAGGTGGACCATGTCCATTAATTCTGGTTTGGACATGGCTTTATATGTAGTCACAGATCATCTCTGAGTAGGCGGTAAGCAACTGAGTAGAGCTGGAGTTTCTTTAGCCTAACTCCATAGGGCATCTGTTTCTGTCCCTTGATCATCTTGGTGAGGTACTTTTGGGGTATTTCCAGTTGCTGCAGGTGTCAGGTAAGGTACATCCCAAATGGGGCATTGTATTCAATTATGGGCCTGATGAGTGATGAGTAGAGGGGCACAATGACCTCTCTTGATCTAGATGTGAACCTTTTCGTGATAAGGTGGGCTATATAGAAGGTCTTTCTAACCATTTTGGCAATGTGATTGTCAAAGGAGAGATTGCTATCTACTTGGGTCTCCAAATCCCTAATTACTTCTTCCATTCTTAATGGATTACCAACTATGTGGTAATTTGTGGGCACTTTGTTTTTCCCAAAGGGGATGACTATGCACTTTTTGGCATTTAGCTTTAGGCCATGGCTCTGGCACCAGTTATCCGTCTCTGTGAGACCCTTTTGGAGGATGCTTGTGTCAGTCGGCGAGTCAATTATGGCACCCAGTTTGCAGTCATCTGCGAACTTGGTCAGCCATAGTCCTCCCATGTTAGCCTGTACCTCAGAGAAATATATACCGAACAAGAGAGGTCCCAGGACTGAGCCTTGTGGGATGCAACTTGTAACTGGTTTAGAGTCTGACATGGCACCTGCAATTCTGACCATATGGGTTCTATCCCTGAGCCAGTTTGAAACCCATCTTGTGACATAGGGGTTGATATTTAAGCTGCTGAGCTTATTTATGATGCCCGAGTGGGGTATTGTGTCAAAGGCTTTTGCGAGGTCCAGGTAGGCTGTGTGGACTACCTTCCCTTCATCTATGGCCTTGGTGACTGCTTCAAAGAAGTCGACCAGGGTCAAGAGGCAAGATCTGCCCTTAATAAAGTCAAATTGGGTAGGATCCAGTGTTTGAAGGTTCCCAATGTCTTTGTTTATGAGTTCCATGATGATACGCTCCATAGCTTTGCAGACCAGGCTAGTCAGGCTTATAGGGCGATAGTTTCCGGGGTCCGTCGTGGCACCACCTTTGTGGAGTGGGACCACTGTTGCTGTATGCCATTCCTTGGGTACATATCCTGTAGTAAGGCTGAGATTGAACAGTGACTTTATGTGGGGGTTCGGTTCTTCTTGGAGCTCATGTAAGACGCAGCCCGGGACACCATCCGGTCCCACTGATGCTGTGTTTTTTGCTTTGGAGAGGGCAGCTCTCACCTGTGCATCTGTGATGACAGGGAGGCTACACTCTGTTGGGATAGACATTTGCTCTTTTTTGGGGAAGGGGGGAAGTTTGCACTGAACCTGTCTGTCAGGATGTTGGCAATGTTTGTGGGTTCAGTGTATTTTTTGTCATTTTGCACTAACTCAGAGCATATCTGGGAGTTGCCACCCAGGTTTCTGACATAACTAAAGAAGGCCTTGTGATTATCTTTAGCGTCTTGTGCAATTTTTCTTTTGAAGCTGGCCATAGATAATTTTATGAAGGATTGTAGTTTCTTGCTAGTACTGATCAGAGATGCTTTCCCTTTTTGGGATTTTGCTCTATCATGTAGTAGCTTCCTCCTTCTGTTGTATAGCTTATTTATGGCTGGGGTCCACCAGACAGGTCTCCTGCCTTTGGAGGAGTGAGTCTTGCTTTTATTTGGGATAGGACGATCCATGCATTCCTGTAGGTGTCCATAGAATGCGTTTGTAAAGGATTCTGTGGTTTGAGCCATATTTTCCACTGGCCCAGGGGCTTTGAAGGATTCCACCTCGGTTTTGAGAAGTGTGAAGTTTGCTTTTGAGACGTTCTTCACTGTGATTTCCTTGGCTGGAGGTGGGGGCGGGATATGGATGCCCAGTGAGATTAATTTATGGTCAGATCTTACCAATGAGGGGTATACCTCTGTTATGGAACATAGAGTCCCCATGTTGGTGATGATCAGGTCCAATATGTTTTCCCCTCTTGTGGGAGTGGTGACCAGTTGTTACATAGCATTTGAGTTTATAAATTCTAGGAAGCATTGGGTGAGGGTGTTGGGGCTTGAGTAGTGCTCCCAATTTATGTTTGGGTAGTTGAAGTCACCCAATATGATGGTGTTTGGAGAGACCTTCATATTCTCCAGTGTTCTCAGGAAAGCTGAGTGGGGTTCCTGAGTTTGGGAGGGTGGTCTATAGCAGGCTACAAACTGAAAGGCAGTTTTACCCACTGTTAGTTGCAGATGGATGGTCTCTGATGCTTCGTTCAGTGTCACTAACCTGGAGGTGTGGGTATCTTTGATTAATATGGATGCTCCCCCTCCTTTTGTGGTTCGGTCTGAGTTTTGGGGCTGAAAAGCATGGTATGAGTTATAACCTGGTAGTACTGGGGTGCTCTCAGGAACCTTGAACCAGGTTTCTGTTACTGCACAGATATCGATATTCTCCATACTGAGGAGAGCCTCGAGTGCATGCATCTTGAGGTTTAGACTTCTGGCATTGAGCAACATTACCCTTAGTTTCTTTTTCCTTGTGTTGTCTATGGAGGTGGGTTTGTCTTTTGAGCCTTGCCTAAAAAAGGCACTATGGGGTGGCAAGAGCCTTAGCCAATTTTCGAAAGCCCAGGGGAGACAGGTGCAAGCCGTCCCTAGCGAAGCAACGTGGCTTGTTGAGCATGTCATCCCAGGCTGACAGACACTGGATCCCCTTTGAATGACACCAATACTTTAGCCAATTGTTAAAATTGATCATTTTGTCTTTATACTGTGGCATCATTCTTGGTGAGGGTAAGATGCTACTCAAGGTCAGGGTCATACCAGCCTGGACTACATGATCAGAGATCTCCTCTATGTCTCTTTTCATGTAGTCTAGGGAGGTACGTCTCAGGTCATTCACACCAGCATGGACAATGACGGAATCATATTTGTACTTGCTTTGGAGTGACCTGAGTACTTGTGTTATGTGGCGGATCCTGACACCCGACAGGCAGCTTACAGTGACCTTCTCCTTGTTCAGCCTGGTGAGTGGGACGTCAGTGTGTCTGACAATAGAGTCACCTATTACAAGTGTATTAGGTGTGTTGTTTAGCCTTAAGGGCTGTGACTGTGTGGCACACTGACTTTGTGAACTATGTGATGCGTGGGTATTGTTGTGGGGTTGCAGTTGCTTGGATGTCTGCTTTGGAGGTCTCTGCTGCTTGGGAAGATTTTTATTTAGAGCCTCCGAGTATGTTTTTGTGTGTTTATGTGTTTGGTTTGCTGTTGCAATAGGTCTATATGAGACTGGATTTGTGATGTGTGTGGTTACCTTCTCCACCTGACTGACTGCACCAGTACTGGGTTGAGAGAGCTCAGCCTCCAGTTTGGCTATATAGTTGCATCTCTCACATATATTTGAGCTTGTTGGGAGGAGGAGAGGGTGGTATGAGTACATAAGGCAGTTGTAACATTGCCTCAAGATTCCCAGATTAACCAGCTGGACTGGAAAGTAAACCCGAAACTGACTTTTGGACATGCCAGAATAGTATAAGGAACTACTTTTTGACTGATCAAAAAGGACCAATAAGGAGCCAAGTACTTTAAGGGAGTATAAGAAGGTGTAGTGCTTTAGTTTATTAGTGCTTACTTATAAGATTACTTATATGAGCAACTGCAGGACTTTAGAATGAAAATAGAGTGTTTACTTTGAGATTTAGAACAGTTCTAAGGGAAAAAGTGAAGAGCAGACTTTGTGGAGCCGGGAATTGTTTAAACCCATTTAAACGGCGCTGTCCGATGCTGCTCTATTCGCAAAATTGTGCAAAACTGTGCAAATGCAGGTTTTAAAGCAGGGAAACTGAGAGAGATAGGAATTGACCCAAAACGGCCAGTAAGGTACTAGTTTCAGGGCTGAGACCACTCCTCCAGGGACAGATAGGCTGCTCAAAGCTCCCCACTCTCACTGGTGAACAGAGAAGATTCCTCCTATCCAAGTAAGGATATGGGCAACACAGGAAACTATACCACAGTCCGGAATTCAACAAAACCTGAAATCTGGACTAATCTATTTCAGCAAAGGCGGGAAAAGAACATTTTTTTTGTTTGTTTTTTTGTGTTTTTCAGGAAACAGCAAAAAAACACACAGAAAACACTGTAAATGCTATAAACAGGCTAGCACACTTTAGTGTGTAGGCTACAACAGTTATACAATACAAAATCGACTTAAATTGATATAAAACAAAAACTGCAAAAAGCAGAAGGCAAATGCTATTTAAACTTTTTACAGCACAGATCAGTTAGAAATTCACTTTTTAGGTGGGAAAAGGCAGTTGGAGCAAAAAAAAAACAGAGAAAAAAATACTTAAATCTGGAAAGTCTCTCTTAGGTCTCTCTGTTGCCTGTATCCCTTTGCAGGACACCACGAGGAGCTGTGCAGAGTTGTATACTGGTGCAAAACCGTGCAAATGCGGGTTTTAAAGCAGGGAAACTGAAAGAGATAGGAATTGACCCAAAACGGCCAGTAAGCTGCTAGTTTCAGGGCTGAGACCACTCCTCCAGGGACAGATAGGCTGCTCAAAGCTCCCCACTCTCACTGGTGAACAGAGAAGATTCCTCCTATCCAAGTAAGGATATGGGCAACACAGGAAACTATACCACAGTCCAGAATTCAACAAAACCTGAAATCTGGACTAATCTATTTCAGCAAAGGCGGGAAAAGAAAATTTTTTTTGTTTGTTTTTTTGTGTTTTACAGGAAACAGCAAAAAAACACACAGAAAACACTGTAAATGCTATAAACAGGCTAGCGCACTTTAGTGTGTAGGCTACAACAGTTATACAATACAAAATCGACTTAAATTGATATAAAACAAGTGCAAAAACTGCAAAAAGCAGAAGGCAAATGCTATTTAAACTTTTTACAGCACAGATCAGTTAGAAATTCACTTTTTAGGCGGGAAAAGGCAGTTGGAGCAAAAAAAAACAGAGAAAAAAATACTTAAATCTGGAAAGTCTCTCTTAGGTCTCTCTGTTGCCTGTATCCCTTTGCAGGACACCACGAGGAGCTGTGCAGAGTTGTATACTGGTGCAAAACCGTGCAAATGCGGGTTTTAAAGCAGGGAAACTGAAAGAGATAGGAATTGACCCAAAATGGCCAATAAGCTACTAGTTTCAGGGCTGAGACCACTCCTCCAGGGACAGATAGGCTGCTCAAAGCTCCCCACTCTCACTGGTGAACAGAGAAGCTTCCTCCTATCCAAGTAAGGATATGGGCAACACAGGAAACTATACCACAGTCCGGAATTCAGCAAAATCTGAAATCTGGACTAATCTAGTTCAGCAAAGGAAGGCGGGAAATGAGAAATTTTTTTTTTATTTGTTTTATTCAGGAATTAGCAGAAAAACACACAGAAGACACTGTAAATGCTATAAACAGGCTAGCACACTTTAGTGTGTAGCCTACAGCAGTTATACAATACAAAAACAACTTAAATTGATATAAAACAAGTGCAAAAACTGTAAAAAAAAGAAGGCAAATGCAATTTAAACTTTTTAAAGCACAGATCAGTTATAAATCCGCTTTTTAGGTGGGAAAAGACTGTCGGAGCAAAAAAACAGAGAAAAAAATACTTAAATCTGGAAAAGTCTCTCTTGGGTCTTTCTGTTGCCTGTATCACTCTGCAGGACACCACGAGGAGCTGTGCAGAGTTGTATACAATAACAAACTTTTTAAATCACAGATTCACTAAAAAAAACTGGTGTTTCAGGCGGAATTAGTTAAGACAGCAAGAAAAGCAGAAAAGTGATACTTAGTCACTCCAAAGTCACTCTTTTGTCTCTCTGCTGCTGTAGACTCTGCAGAACACCTGGAAGGCACTTGCTGAGCAGAAAACAAGTGTAAAAACTGTGCAAATTAGGTTTTTATAGCAGGGAAGTGAAAGAGATAGAAATTAGACCAAAATGGCCAATAAACTACTAACTTCTGGGCTCAAACCACTCCTCCAGGGACAGATAGGCTGCTCAAAGCTCCCCCCCCTCTCACAGGTAAACAGAGAAACTTCGTTCTATCCAAGTAAGGTAACGGCAACACAGTAACTTGTAACACAGCTCTGGATTCAGCAATAACCTGAAAACTGGACTATACCAGTTCAGAAAGGTGGGAAACAAGTATTTAGTTTTTTTTTTCAGGAAATAGGGCAGATACAATCAAAATTAGCCCAAAAAGGCCAATAAACTACTAACTTCTGGGCTGAAACCACTCCTCCAGGAACAGATAGCCTGCTCAAAGCTCCCCTCTCTCATAGGTGAACAGAGAAACTTCCTTCTATCCAAGTAAGGTATGGCAACACAGAAACTTGTAACACAGCCCTGGATCCAGCAATAACATGAAAACTGGACTATACTAGTTCAGAAAGGTGAGAGACAAGTATATATATATATATATATATATATATATATATATATATATATATATATTTATAGTCAGGCACACTGATGTTCCATTCACCAGGCTAAATTAGGAGAAAGTTACTGTCAGCTGCCTGTCGGGTGCCAGGATCTGCCACATAATGCATGCACTCAGGTCACTCCACAACAAGTACAAATATGACTCTGTCATTGTCCATGTTGGCGTGAATGACCTGAGACATACCTCCCTAGGCTACATGAAAAGAGATATGGAGGAGCTATCTGATCTTGTAGCCCAGGCAGGTATGACCCTAGCCCTGAGTAGAATCCTGCAATCACCCAGAATGATATCACAGTACAATGACAAAATAATTGACTTCAACAATTGGCTAAGCTTCTGGTATCATTCTAAGGGGATCCAGTATCTGTCTGCCTTGGATGACATGATCGACAGACTACAATGCTTTGCCAGAGATGGCCTGCACCTGTCGCCCTTGGGATTCTGGATACTGGCTAAGGCTCTTGCCACCCCTATTGTGTCTTTTTTATGCAAGGTTCA
Organism: Protopterus annectens; assembly: GCF_019279795.1. Classification (NCBI taxonomy): domain Eukaryota; kingdom Metazoa; phylum Chordata; order Ceratodontiformes; family Protopteridae; genus Protopterus; species Protopterus annectens. The sequence continues at coordinate 962,951,492 of NC_056732.1, forward strand.
AATGACTAATTCACCACCGTAACAGGTACAAGCAAGCAAACTCTGAGGGCAATGCTACTCAATGCTAGAAGTCTAAACCTCAAAATGCACTCACTCAAGGCACAATGGAGAACATTGACATCTGTGTAGTGACAGAAACCTGGTTCAAGGCTCTAGAGAGCACCCCTGCATTACCAGGCTATAATTCATACCACACCTTTCGGCCACCTCACCTGGACCGAAACACTAAAGGCAGAGGCGTGTCCATATTCAATAAGGATATCCACACCTCCAGGATAGTTGCTCAGCATAATGCCTCCGAGATTATCCAAGTGCAACTAACTCTGGGCAAGACCAAAATCCAAATTGTAGCTTGCTACAAATCCCCCACCATGCCTTGCATTCCCACTCCCCATTTCTTGATACACTGGAAAATATTAGGGTGCAACCTAACACCCTATTAATGGGCAATTTCAATTACCCCCCCCCCATTTACTGGGAAAATTACTCATGTACCAACTCTTTTGCTCAACGTTTTCTGGAATTCATAAATTCCAACGCCTTGGATCAACTTATCCACACCCCCACCAGGGGCAGCAATATTCTATACCTGATCATTACCAACATGGGAAACTGGTGTTCCACACCAGAGGTCAGTTCCTCATTGGTCAGATCCAACCACAAGATAATCACCCTAGACATCCACATCCCATCCCCCATTAGGGAAAGTACACTAAAAAAATTCTCGAAAGCCAACTTCACGCTTCTTAAGACAGAAGTGGCAAACTTCATTACACCCATGCAGACAGATAATAGAGGTATGACTGCTGAATCCTACACAAATGCACTTTATAAGCACTTACACGAGTGCATGGATCGTGCAATCCCTAACAGAATCAAGATGCTATCTTCCAAAAAAAGGAAGCCAATCTGGTGGTCCCCTGCCATAAACAAACTCTACAACAGAAGAGAAAAACTGTTGCAAAAAAGAGTAAAATCACATGATTGGAGGAACTGCCTGGTCAGCCTCAGTAAGAAGCTGAGATCCCTCATAAAATTCTCCAAAGCTAGTTACGAAAACAAAATCGCCACTGATTCTAAAGACAACCACAAAACATTCTATAGCTATGCCAAGAATCTGGCAACACTCAGATCCACTCTGAGTTACAGCACAATGGCATTAAATATACAGAACCAACTGATATTGCCAACATCCTGGCAGATAGGTTCAGTGCTAACTTTACCCCCCTCTCAGCCCCTAAAAGACCCATCTCTATACTGGAAGAATGCAAAGTTCCTGTAATAATGGCTGCACAGCTAAAAAACACACTCTCCAAAGCCAAGAACACAGCATCCATGGGATATGACAACATCCCAGGCTGCATTCTACATGAACTACCGAATGAACTGACACCCCACCTAAGTACCATGTTCAATCATAGCCTTACCTCAGACTTTGTGCCCACTGAATGACGCACAGTGAAGGTCATCCCACTCCACAAAGGGGGAGCCACCATGGACCCCAAAAACTACCGCCTCATTAGCCTGACGAGCCTGGTCTGCAAGGCCATGGAACATATCATCATGGAACTTATAAACAATGACATCGGTAATCTCCAGCCTCAGGACCTCACCCACTTCGAGTTTGTAAAAAGCGGATCATGTCTCCTAAATCTGATAGACTTCTATGACGTGGTCATCAAAGCCATAGATTAGGGTAAGGTGGTTCACACAGCCTATCTAGATCTCACCAAGGCTTTCGACACCATCCCCCACTCTGGAATTATAGATAAACTCACTAAACTAGGTATAAATCCCTATGTCAGAAGATGGGTTGCCAACTGGCTCACTGACAGAACCCACACTGTGAAAGTAGCATACTCCAAATCTGACTTCAGACCAGTGACAAGTGGAGTACCACAGGGTTCAGTCCTGGGTCCTCTCCTGTTTGGTATCTACTTCTCTGAAGTACAGGCTAATACAGAAGGTCTTTGGCTAATGAAGTTAGCAGATGACTGCAAACTAGGAGCCATAATTGAAACTCCTAATGATGTGGACATCCTACAAAAGGGCCTCGCTGAGGCAGATGCCTGGTGTCAAAGCCATGGCTTCAAGCTCAATGCCAAAAAGTGCATTGCCATCTCTTTTTGTAAAAACTCTGTACCCATGAACTACCACATAGGCGGTAGTCTACTTAACACTGAAAATGTTATAAGAGACCTTGGGACACAGGTGGACAGTAGTCGCTCCTTTGATAATCACATCACCACAGTACTCAGACAATCCTTGTATGTGGCATACCTCATCACAAAAGGTTTCTCATCCAGGAAAAAGAGGTCATTGTTCCTCTTTACTTGTCACTCATTAAAACCATAATAGAATACAGTGCCCCTTTTGGTATGTACCTCACAAGATATCTACAACAACTGGAAAGGACATGGAAATACCTCACAAAAAGAATTACCAGCCTCAAACAGATGCCCTATGCAGACCATCTCAAAAAGCTCCGGCTTTATTCCGTCACATATTGCCTACTCAGAGGTGATCTCTGCTTAACATACAAAGCTATGTCAAACCCAGAGCTAATGGACATGCTCCACTTAAAGAAATCCCAATCCCTCCAAGCTACAGGCTCTAGGGACCTAAACTTTGTCACAAGAATAAACAGTACATGCTGGAGTGATAGATTCCTGTCCCAGAGACTTACCCTGAGGTAGTGGCTTTGTCCTTCCTTGATGCAGAAAAGGTGGCAAATGCTTCATTAGATGTTTTCAGCAGGGTAATTTTCCCAAAAGAAATACTGACTGAGAGAGGTGCCAATTTCATGTCAGACCTGATGGCTTGTCTGTGGAAGTACTGTGGGGTGAGGCACCTAAAGACCACCCCCTACCATCCCCAGACTAATGGTCTTGTTGACAGGTTAAACTCTACATTCAGGTCCATGCTATAGGTGTTTGCAGACAAGTCTAAGAGGGAGTGGGACAAATATTTGCCTCCTCTGTTGTTTGCTTACAGAGAAGTTCCCCAAGAATCCACAGGATTTTCACCCTTTAAGTTGTTGTATGGGCATAGGGTGAGGGGGCCTCTAGATGTAATTTGTGATGAATGGGAGGGTGAGTGTGACTCTCACAAGGAGTCTGTTGTGGCATATGTCCTAAACTTCAGGACAAGGCTCAGGGAACTCATGGGCTTGGCTCAGGAGAACCTGGCAGAAGCCCAATAGCAGAAAAAGGTCTGGTATGACAGGAATGTTTGAACTAGAGAATATGCTCTAGGGACAGGTAATGGTTCTCATTCAAGTCAGACACAACAAGCTAGAAGCAGCTTGGGAGGGACCCTTCAAGGTGGTAGGGAGGGTCAGTGATGTTAACTACATGGTAGATCTGCTAAGCAGGAGGCGGGGGCACAAATTGTACCATGTTAACATGATGAAACCTTACCATGATAGGGAGGCCCTTGTGCTGAGTATTTGTAGTGGATTGCAGGACCAGTCGGAGGGAGATCTGGTGACCGATCTCCTCAGTGAGGATCAGACTGACACTTCAGTGGAAGGGGTAGCAATGTCCCAGCAGCTATCTTCTACTCAAGTTTGAGAAATCCGAGCAGTGTTACATGAGTTTAGGGACATGTTCACTGGAAAACCAGGGTGCACCCACCTGGTGCAGCACTAGGAGGATACAGGACCCCAAAGGCCTATTAGGCAGGCCCCTTATAGGGTGCCTGAGAGAGTCAAAAAACTCTGAGGGAGGAGATACAGAAAATGTTGGAATAAGGGTAGCTTAAGAGTCCAACAGTCATTGGATATTCTCAGTGGTGCTGGTACCAAAAAAGGATGGCAGCACCAGGTTCTGTGTGGACTACAGGAAATTAAATAGTTACACAAAGTCAGATGCTTACCCCATGCCTAGAACAGATGAAGCCCTAGAACAGCTGGGTGGGGCTAAGTATCTTACCACCATTGATCTTACCAATGGTTACTGGCAGGTGCCTTTGACCCCCCAGTGCTAGAGAGAGGTCAGCCTTTGTAACTACTTTTGGATTGTATGAGTTCACAAAGATGCCCTTTGGGATGTAAAGTTCCCCAGCAACTTTACAGAGGCAGGGAGATCATTTCCTAGCAGCAGCAGGAGGGTTTGCCCTTGCATACCTAGATTATATTGCCATCTACAGCCATTGCTGGAAAGAGCACCTTCAGCATGTCAGGGTGGTGCTGGGCAGACTACAGAGGGAAGGTTGACCATTAAGCCCAGCAACTGTCAAGTGGGTATGCCAGAGGTCTCCTACCTGGGACATAGAGTGGGGAGTGGTAAGATCAGGCCAGAACTTGCCAAAGTGAAAGCCATTCAGGCATGGCCTACACCTGTTGCCAAAAAGCAGGTGAGGGCATTTTTAGGGACAGCAGGGTGCTACAGAAAGTTTATCCCCAATTATAGTACCATAGCTGCTCCCCTCACAGATCTGACAAGGAACACCACACCAAATAAGGTAGTGTGGACCACAACATGTGAACAGGCATTCCAGAAGCTTAAAGATACTTTGGGAGGACACCCTATGTTAGCCAGTCCAGATTACAGCAAATAATGTGTTGTGCAGGTGGATGCTTTGAACCATGGGGTGGGGATTGTACTTATCCAGATTTCTTTAGAGGGAGAAGAGCACCCAGTGGTTTATCTCAGTTGTAGGCTCCAACCCAGTGAGGAATGCTATGCAGCTGTAGAAGAGGAATGTCTACCCATAGTGTGGGCACTGCAGAAACTTCAGACTATCTGTATGGAAGGAAATTTACAGTAGTTACATATTACAATCCCCTAACATGGTTACATCGAGCCAGCCAGCAAAATGCCAAGTTGTTAAGATGGAGTGTAGGGTTGCAAGCATATGATATGTCAGTGCAGTACCGCAGTGGGATTAGAAATGCCAACACAGATAGGCTCTCAAGACAGGGAATGGGGTAAGGTATAACCAGATAGACTCAACCCTTTCAAGCAATGTTTCTCAAGGGACACTTGAAGAACTAGCTTGAGTTCTAGGGGCGGAGAAATGTGATAAAGTGAGGGGCTGCCAGCCCAGCTAGATAGAATTTTGTAAATAATTCAATGTCATTGTAAATATTAATATAATCCACAGGTTTGTTTGACAAATGTAAATAAAAACTATGTTATGTGCTGAACTTCAAAAATGTAACCACAGTGCACCCTGCTGGAAGAAAGCTGATAAGTAAAGACTTTAACAACTGTGTTTGATCTCAAGCATGGAAACAGAATGTCTGCAGCTGGAAATTCTTTCTATTATCCTACGACAGAGACAATTACTAAGCTTCACATGTAAAGTTTATTTTTTTGCTGTGACTTCCTGGCAGATGCAGATCATAAAAATGATACATTTTGAGTTCTGTTAGCCTGGGAACTTAAGTAGAGGTGACAAGAATGATGTAATCTGAAATGATTCAGCAGTAAGGTGTGTTGTCAATTTAAGACTATCTCAGAGAGAAATAGATAGCATTTTGTATTTTGTTCTGAAGCTGACAACAACTCACCAGCACTGTGCCTTGCTCTGTAAGTAAGATATTTAGAACAGTGCTTTATCTTAGAGATAGATAGAAATAGTACGATTAGTCTAGCTGTTTTCTATATTTATGTCAGTCTGTCCTACAATGTTGTTTTTAGGTATTTCCTGTGAATCTGGACTCTCTAATGTCATTGTGTTGAATTAAAGATTATTGTCTTGCGTTTTTGTTATTTGTTATTAAATATTTTTTTAACTTTTTAACTATGACTGTTTTATGTAGAGATAATTTAAGCTCTTGGAGTACTTGCATGTATTTGGTGATACTGCATAAGACACTCCAATAGCCTTGCTGTTCGTCACACTTACTATTTGGATAAAAGTAACATTGCACAGTAGAATTGGACACCCTTTGGTAAGGGCTTTTAGAGTATCTGATAAGTGTAGTTGGTAACAGTGATTACTACCTTATACCCTGGGCAGAAGGGGCATAGCTAGTCAACCTGTGCCAGCCTTCCCCAGGAGTGTCTGTGTGTTTGTATATAAATCAAATCTCAAAGTGTGTGTGTGTCAGCTACTTGGGCAGGGACACAAAACACTGGTTGGACAGAGAGGGCACTGGAGGTTTTGACTTGACTACTCAGCTGAGATCTGAACCCTATACCTGTGCCAGTGGGGAGTCTTACTGGGAATCTAGAGAAAGGGAGAAACCAGCCACAGACTAACTCTGACCTCTGTGTGCTCTTAAGGATAATTGTACTTTACTGTGTGTATACCTGTTATCCTCCCAATGTGGACACCCCTCAATGGTGTTAGTGGTGAGGATTGAGGCTCCTTGATTACTGAGCCAGTGTACGGGTGTCACAATGTGAATTAAAGTACACACACATGTATGCATGGTCTTAAAAATGTGTACAAGTGGCCTGTGGTTTGAAAACAGCCTAAAGGTAAACTTAATCCACCACTGGCCAGATACATTTTTTTTTGAATGTGGGATTCAATGAATGTGAGTTTCAAGGGCAGAGAATTTTACTGTCAATGAGAAAGCTATTTTCATTGTTAGACTGTATTGTTTTGTTTAGCAAATATCTATCAGTGATTGTGCTATAACATTTGAAATAAAAGCTTTAAGTTAAAATCCAAATATCTGTTGTCATTGTAGAAATAAAGAAGAAAATAGTATGCACACTTGCAGATTTGAACAGTATTTATGGTAAGCAGGGAGAAATAGCCAAGTAATGGAACACTAGAATCACTCCAGAGGAAGTGAACAGGGGGTGGGGGTCTGGCCTGATCCATTACCCTAGGGCCCATTTGACCATGATCCAGCTCTGGTTATCATGCTGGCAGTGGCTGATAGTTGTCTCATTGCCTAACACGTAACGTTGGAGTACCTATGTCTTGGTATTAAAGGACAAATGTTTCCAAAACTGAAACAAAAAATGCTATCTCGCTATGTCCTCACCTTTTCTTCATTACTGGTGTCTATGCATTATGTCAGTGGCTATTATTTTCTAATTATTTACACCCCATAATGGTCTGCTGAGGGCTGTCATGCTGTGAATTTTGTTTAACTTGTCAATGTTTTCATATCCTGCTGCAGCTTTATGAAAACACACCATGTGCTGTGATGAGAAGGTCATTTACTGTGTTAATACCTCTCCATCAGATGACAATGAGAGAACATTTAGTTACTACCTTCTTAACTATCTCTGACAAGAGAATCACATTCACTTTTGCTATGGTATAGTTTAAGTTTGTTAGCAGCTATCTTCTACACATCATTTTAAGTTACATTTGAATATTATATTTGAAAGAGTGGCTTATTTTGTGGTTTTGTTCAGAGTTAGACCTTGAGTTCCAAGACATAATTTCAAACAGATGAATTGATCTGGCTATCTGTGATAACACAGAGAAAACAAAACTGGTTGCATTGTTTAAGTAGGTTTAAAAATCATTATTGACCTATAACTAGTATATGTGACCTGCCTAATTTGCTTACTCTTGGGGTCATAAATGTTTGAGATGTAGTTGCCATTCTCATCTTTTATGATGTCACAGACTGTGTGACAATAATAGAAAGGACTAGCATGATATTTCACAAAAGGTCAGACTGGTATGCAAAAAAAGAACTTCTGGGAGAAACAGGAGACAGTCCTACACCAATTAAGTCTTGTTTCTGCATGGAACTCTTGGGTCTGGTTCAAGGGGAAGGAAAATACTAAGATGTTACAAAAATGCGTCTTTTGTGTTGAGCTCTCCATTACCTTTTTTTTATTTTTTTTTATTTATTTAACATTTGTTGACTGGGAAAGCCTGACTAGGTTCCACTGTTAGATTTTATGAATATAAATCTGAAATTAATTATGTTGTAAATATGCTGAAAGAAAAGGCTTGCTTAAATGCAGAAACAAAGTTTAAGTAACATGTGATCAGCAGTCATACTAAATGACCATGGCTTGGAAAAGGAATCTGCTGAATGGACATTATTCCCTTACAGACTCAAGGCAGGATGTTATGCAAGAACAAAAATGCAAAATCTGCTTTTAAAGAACAATGACATGTTTTTCTGCATGGAAAAACAGGATATGACATAAGAACAGATACAAAGATCCAAATAAAATACAGGATGTTCACACTGTCACAAAAGCTGATCTCTGACAATGTGTTTTCTCAAAAATATGTTTTTCTTCATAAAAAACAGGATATGCTTATCAGCATTGACATAAGAACATGTGTTTTATACAAAGATCCAAATAGAATACAGGACAATGTGTTTCCTCAAAAATATGTTTTTCTACATGGACATCAGGACACTGTTACAGGATATTCACACTGTCAGAAAAGCTGGTCTCTTACAAGACATTGTTAAACAAGGAAGTTTAGTATTGTTTCTACAGGATAAGCAATTCTCCAAAATATGTTTAAAAAGAGTATATAAAGAGCTGTATAAATCCAGTTGTTTAGGGGTTTGGTAGGGACACAAGTCCCAAGGTAAATGTTATATCTCTCACATCATCTGTACTATATGAGAAGTAAAGTTGGAACAGTACTTTTAAGCTGCAACGTTTGTCCAGTTTTATTTATTATAAAAGTTATTGGTTACTGCTCTTAAAGACAAGTGCTGCAAAGTATATTCTCTCATCAGTGTATATTCTGCAAGTTTCTGTATGCAACAGACTGTGAATGCAAATATAATCAGACTTTGAATTTTAGCAAGAATCCAGCCAGCAAGACTGAGTGTCTTAAGAACACTGCAGATCCATCACACCAAGCAAGAAGCAAGTAAGAGCCATATATAATATTTTTTCAATGGCGAGGCAGCTGAGTGACTAGCACCATATAATTTTTCAATGGCAAGCTAGTCTGCATTTGAACCTACAATCTGCATTCAACCACAGGAGGAGTGATGGTAAGCCCTGCAGAGGGTCACTTCAGTTAAATTGCAGTAACTAACATTTGTACATATGTGTCAATTCTGAACAGAAGTATTCCAGTTTATGCAGCTTGCAGTAGTAAAGTTTTTAGACGTCTACAATCCGGAGTGAGACTAGTTCAAGAAATTCGCAGTGCCATAAATTCTTCAAGAAAAGGGGGATATCCACTAGCCCATCAGTCCACTGCCTGTTGTGCTTTCCCAGCTTCTCAAGTGACTTTGAAAAATTTCCAGCCATCTGCAATAGCAGCCTGATCACCTGTTTTCTTGCTAACTGGTAAGACTTTTTTCTGTGTCACATATTTAGTGTGGATGATGTTAAACAGAGTTGTATATTCTTAAGACAGTTTGTATATTCATATATAGTTTCTGTATTCCTAGACAGGTTGTATATTACTAGATAGTATGAATATTATTTATAATTCATGCAGGAGTAAACCAAACTTTAGTAAATTGCTATGTTGGTATACACAGCACATTAGTAAATGTAAAACCTTATTAGGGCAGGTTGATAGTAAGGCATTATGCACATGTATTACAATATTTGACTGGTATCTCAAAGAAAACCATGTGAAATATGACAAATGTTTATTGTGTGCTTCAACAAAAACTGCATTTTGTGTATTATGTCATAAAATAATATTGCATCATATTGCGAAAAAAACAGACTGTAAAGACAGATCTGAAGAATTAATTAAGGGTAAAGTGTTTCCATTACATTCTGATGTTGAACAGTTATGTCCTGTCACCACATGTGAGTCAGATCATTTACTGATAGAACCCCTAGTACATTTTGTTACAAAGAAATGTAATAAACTTCTAAAAGACAGACACAATGAGTTCAGGAAACTTAGACAAGTTATACACACATCTTTTCAAAAGTGCATAGGAGTTTCAAATTCAGCAGAACAGCTTACTAAAGAATGTCAGAAAGACCATACAACATTCCAGGAAATTCTTCAAAAGCAGTTGCAGGATAAAGAAAATAAATTAGCTGAACTGACAGAGACTGGGAATTTCCTGCATACACAGTTAATCTGTGCAAAAGAAATATATTTTATAATATGTTTATGTTTTGAAAATGGTTAAACATACATGGTAGGATGGTAGGATCTGATATCTGGACAAATCATTCTTAAATGTTTTACTTTCATTCAGTTAAAGCAAGACATCTATCAGTACTACAGTAAAGTAAAGCATATGAATGCCATTCTTAGCATAGTCAAAAGGTAAACAAAACAGTTATAGTGCATAAAATTAAATGACATCTGTTACAATACACAAGAGTAACAGTCAGACAACAGCAAATATAAATAATATAAATATAAATGTGTTGGTTAATCTATTTTGTTTTTTATAATTATATAGTAACACCAAACAGTTAAAGTTCTGAATTTTAAAAATAAAATCACAGATGGCATTAGTCAAAAAGTTTTTGTAAAATTAATGGCGGGACAGTTAAATAGTTAAATAAATAAATAAAAAATACTGAAATCCATGTAAGGTAATTATAAAATGATGTCTATTTATGTAGTATAAATGCATAGTTATGCAAATCAAAATCACATTAAAGGAAAAATGCTAAAAGAATTAACTATAGTTTACAGAGTATGAAATGTGAGCTCAGACCTTCCTAGACTGGATGAATAGTTACAGGAAATGCTGGAAAGATAAGATAAACAACAAGACTGATTGCCAGATAAGTAGCTTGAGTTTTTCTAAAGCATCATTGTTATTAAAACATAATTGTTAAAATGTTTACAGGCAACACTATTTAGTAATTGTCATAAAATGCCACAATTGTGCATAGATGTCACTGATAATCTGTTTGCAAGTAAATGTTAAAAAAAAAAAAAAACCCCAGTTGCATCAAGTACAGCCAGCAAATGGGCTATAGTATATATACAGTTCAAATCAATTGTGCAGGAGAATGTAAATGCCTACTAGTGGTAGTAAACAGCAAAAGCTTTAGAAAAAATTATCAAATGAGACAGGGGTCTATAATAATGTATAAAGTCTTAGGCTGACATACATTCTATTCTCACAGCACAGGGCAGGTAAACAGTGCTGAAGTACTACAGGGGGAGGGGTACTTTCTCAGTTTTACACTGACTGTATAAGAGGGAGGGGCACTTTCTCAGTTTTACACTGACTGTATAAACAGACTGTGACAAGGGTCTGAAATAAAGCTACATAAAAATAAATAATAAGGGTCTAAAATAAAGCTACAGGAAAAAAATATATATATCTCATTCATTCTTGACAATACTCTTTTAGGTAGAGGGAAAAACAGGTATTAGTGTATTAGAAATACTGGTAAACTGGATTAAACCTGACAGGATAAGATATTTTACAAGTTGTTAATAGCTATCATAATGGTTATTATTGTATTGTTTAGAATTAAATTATATTTACAGCCTGTTAAACGTAAAGCTATACAAGAGATGGTTTAAAAAAACAAGAGATGGCTTAAAACTGATTACAGCTATACAAGAGTGAATAAAGATATGCAAAAATGCATAAATGTTTCTAATAGCAAGAATGGTCACTATTTTTAATATGTTTTTGGCAAAACAATGTTGGTATAAAAAAGCATGAATATTTTTAATAACTGTTGAGTATGTAGTTTAAAATAACAGGACATATGAATTTGGTATCAATTCCACTAGATATTTCTAAAGAGACAAACATTTTCCAAGATTTTGCTTAATATTAATGTTATTAATTTTGTAAGATTAGACTAAATGTACTTTATAGTCATTGTATGTACAAATGCAGAAGAATTCAGTACAAATGAGATTAATGTCTAGTAATAAATATGTGTGAAAACCATATTTAATAAAAATGGGTCCAGGGTACCTACTAGATTGAAATGCATGAATAGCAAACAGTCTGTGTAAATACATACTGTACAGGATACATCGTAATAAGTTCAAAAGTAATTTGTCAAGTTGTAATATCACTGGTTTACCCCAGTAAAATAATTGCTTTCAAATATTTATTATCTAAGCCCAGTTCAGTGTTTTACCAAGATGTTATTGAGCAGTTCAAAGACATGACCACAATGTTATGGTTAAAATGACATTGAAATTGTGTGTTTTCAGTAGTGTATAAATGCTTGCAGTAGCACATGGTTACTGTCTCTTATAGTTAATTCAACAGTTGCAAAGAGTTAATGAAAAAGTTCTAAGTCATAAATTAAATTCTGTGATTGCAAAAGAATAAATTGATCATGTTAAAAAAAAAATAATAACATTAAAGCAGACACAGCTCATAACTGATAAAATATTTTCACAGAATGGTCTGTAAAAGAAAAAGTTGTTAAATACATTCAGTTTGGGTAGTAATACTTTAATATCATTGTATTAACTATGTAAAATTGCATTTTGATTTGTAGTATCAAACTAAAGGTTTGTTTCTTGTGTTTTCTATATAAAATGTTTTGAGTATGTTTAAAAACAGAGGGAATTGTTAGATTTTATGAATATAAATCTGAAATTAATTATGTTGTAAATATGCTGAAAGAAAAGGCTTGCTTAAATGCAGAAACAAAGTTTAAGTAAAATGTGATCAGCAGTCATACTAAATGACCATGGCTTGGAAAAGGAATCTGCTGAATGGACATTATTCCCTTACAGACTCAAGGCAGGATGTTATGCAAGAACAAAAATGCAAAATCTGCTTTTAAAGAACAATGACATGTTTTTCTGCATGGAAAAACAGGATATGACATAAGAACAGATACAAAGATCCAAATAAAATACAGGATGTTCACACTGTCAGAAAAGCTGATCTCTGACAATGTGTTTTCTCAAAAATATGTTTTTCTTCATAAAAACAGGATATGCTTATCAGCATTGACATAAGAACATGTGTTTTATACAAAGATCCAAATAGAATACAGGACAATGTGTTTCCTCAAAAATATGTTTTTCTACATGGACATCAGGACACTGTTACAGGATATTCACACTGTCAGAAAAGCTGGTCTCTTACAAGACATTGTTAAACAAGGAAGTTTAGTATTGTTTCTACAGGATAAGCAATTCTCCAAAATATGTTTAAAAAGAGTATATAAAGAGCTGTATAAATCCAGTTGTTTAGGGGTTTGGTAGGGACACAAGTCCCAAGGTAAATGTTATATCTCTCACATCATCTGTACTATATGAGAAGTAAAGTTGGAACAGTACTTTTAAGCTGCAACGTTTGTCCAGTTTTATTTATTATAAAAGTTATTGGTTACTGCTCTTAAAGACAAGTGCTGCAAAGTATATTCTCTCATCAGTGTATATTCTGCAAGTTTCTGTATGCAACAGACTGTGAATGCAAATATAATCAGACTTTGAATTTTAGCAAGAATCCAGCCAGCAAGACTGAGTGTCTTAAGAACACTGCAGATCCATCACACCAAGCAAGAAGCAAGTAAGAGCCATATATAATATTTTTTCATCCACAGATCCTGTTTTCAGTGGAGGCCCGGGGAGAAATGCTCCAGAAGCATGTTTTTAGAATGTGGGAGGAAACCGGAGTACCCGGAGGAAACCCACCTTGACGAGGGAGAACATGCAAACTCCACACAGAAGGCACCCCAGCCGAGAATCGAAACGGAGAACCTCTTGCTGTGAGGTGACAGCATTAACCGCTGCACCACTGCGCCGCCCACTTTGTCTACCTGTCACTTTGATCTATGTGGGTAGTGAAGTATAGCTGTTTTGTTTTACATCTTGTTCGTTTGTGTTCATAAATAAGTAGACACAAGCAAAGAAGAGGAGTAAGTGGTACTAAGACCAAAGACTGAGTAGTATGACTAATAACATAGATTGTATTAGTGAAGCAGCTGGGAAGGACAAAACAGAAACAGTTATCCATAATGTCTGTTAGCAGTTATTTTTACCTACAATTTAGTCATTCAAAAATGTATATATTTTTATTTGCAAACCAGTGTGTAACACTGATCTAGATCATATCTCTCAACCTGGAATCATCAAAAATCTGGACAAGGCCCATGAAAAATAGGTACAAATCTGTACGCTGATTAACATCTAATTTGCATACATAATTACGTAACCCCACCCACTCAAATGGAATTGTGGGATTACCAACTTTCAAATGCAAACTGAAGAACAGACAACCAAAATATGGCACCAGAGTCCCCCTGCAGCCATTCCAATGTCCCATTACCTGGCTATTTCACCATATTTACCATAAACACTAATGTATGCATACTGCTTTACTTCTACAATGATTATTTGAATTTTATTTTTACATTTTACAGCACAACAATGCAGAAACACTAATAGACATCATCTGGTAAACAAAGCAATACTGTCTCACAATGAAAATAGGCTTGACATTAAAACTTCTCTGCCCTTGAAATTCATATTCATTGAAACGCATTGAAACCCACACCACATCCAAAGAAAATGCATCTGGCCAGTGGTGGATAAAGATTACCTTTGGGCTGTTTTCAAATCATTGGCCCCTTGCACACAAAACAAGAAACATACATGTGTTCTTTTCTTTATACACCTTCCTGACTTTATTAAATTATATTCCTTGTATAATACAGCACACTTGTTAGAGCGCATTTTAAATTTATTGTTTGAACATTTTACCAGTAGGCTGTACTGTAGGCAATGACACAAAACACATGAACCAATAATGACAAAACTGCCCAATTCAGAACATTTCCATCATAAAAGTCTACTTCCACTCCCACACTATAAATAGAATGACAGTAGTGTAAGCCATAGGCATCTTGCACAGCTTCTCGCACTGATTTTCAATTTCATTTTTTTTGGGGGGGGGGGGCGGGACAAAAGGTCAAATACCAGGGGCACATTGCTTGTATAATTTTGCAAAGTTGCTAGAATAAAATGTTGTGTTACCACCATGTATTTAACTGGCATGTTTTGAACCCAGGACCCTATGCATTACAGTCAGTGCAACATACCACTATGCCAAATCAGCAACTGCTTGAAAAATAGGAAGACTGAAACTTAATGGCTATCATTTAGTGAATTCATTTCTCACTTCTCAACATAGCTCTTAACCTCAACACAAAAAACATGGACAAACAACAAAGCCAATAATGGTGAATACGAATTCAGTTCTCACTTCTCACTCACCATAGCTCTAAACTGTTAGCACAAAAACAATATTGGGGGAATACAAATTGTGTTCTCAATTCTCATCATAGCTCTCACAACTCTTAGTACAAAAAAAATTTGGACAAAGCACAGAACATAACTTTCACCTCTTAGCAGAAAAAAACATGCTCTCACTTGTCATCATAGCTCTCAACTCTTAGCACAAAATAAATGTGGTCAAAGCTCAGACATGGTGGTGGCTAGGGATATTAGGCTTTTTTTACCCTGTACCAAAGGTACAGGGTTTGAGCCTCAATACTTCTAGCCACCTGGTGTATTACATGGGGGAATTTACACACACACACACACACACACACACACACTTACCCTGAAAAGTGGGTAATTCCAGCTTAGCTTACACTGAGTAGTTCCCGTAACTCTGCCCCGAGTAGTTCCTGTTTGCAAACTCTACCGTTTCAGCTTCCTGCCATTAATCCCTGATCGCAGTTGTACACAAGTTCCTGTCTGCTGTTCCCCATTCCTGCCCACTTGCAATTGAACTCATCCAGCCAGAAATGATGATGTGAGCTCCTTGAGCTCAATTCCGACTGGCTGGTAGCCTGATGGAGCTGATGTCATCGCGCACATGATGACGTCAGCTCCGACAGTGCGAAAATTAAAAAACAAAGCAAAAAAAATCAGAAATGAAGGGGTGCCACTTGGGAATTGTGGCACCCCTTCATTTGGACCCCAAAACTCAGTAAACACTGAGTCATTCGGAATGGTTGGGAGGTCTGATCTAGATGGATTTTTTTTCAGACTTTGCATGAGAGCACACTCTAGTTCAGAGATCTGCACAAAGTCAACATTTAGACAAATGGAGACCAAAGGAATAAAACCCTGGATTACATAAAGCAGCTCAGTAGCACCTCACAGACTAAGACCTCTGTGCAAAAAGTTAGTCTGCTTACATATATCTGCACAGGATCTGAGGAAATGATGTGCACTATACTTGTCTGATCTTTAACACGTTATAGTACAGTGATATAACAGTTATGTCAACATACTGTTGCTGTAACACTGTGTTGATTTAGCTAACCTTGGTCACTGTAGTCACCTTAAAAATCTGGCACATCACAGAGGAGAATGAATCCATGGTCTTAAAAACAAGTTGGGTTCCCCTTGGACTGAAAGCAGCTCAGCTCAAGGTCAAGGTACACTTAATCCCCTACTTATAAGATGATAATTTTCATAGTCACTTTGTATTTTGCAGTCCAGATTTTAATGACTGTATTATAAGCAAGATAATAATTGTACATTTGATGTTCATGTGATTTATTTCCTCATTTAATTACTTGCTCCTGTTTGCTAATCCAGTGATAAATAGACTACAGGACAAGATCACCTTTAGTAGCTGTTATATATGCTGGCAAAAGGTAAACGATAGCTACAAGTTGCCAAAAGCATTCTTTAATATTGAAGTGTAAGGGGAGAAATATACCCAGTGTTAATTCATACCATTGATATATAGTGTGCTATACTTATTTCTCCCATATATTCTTAGTTCATACAAACTGAAAACGTCAGTTTCTACTTTTTTACTCGCAGAATAAAACATAGATCAACTTATTCTCTGACCATTCTCTTCATAAATAAGTATTTTACAGAGTCTGATAATTGTGTGACTTGCTTTACTGATTGTTTGTAACATATAACTGTGTGTGTGTGTGTGTGTGTGTGTGTGTGTGTGTGTGTGTGTGTGTGTGTGTGTGTGTGTGTGTGTGTGTGTGTGTTTTTGACTGTTTCAGTTCATTCTATACCACACAGCTTGCATGTCTATAGCAACTACTTCAACAATTGCTACTAACTCTCACTCTGACATCTCTGAACTCTGTTATTTATTTATATGTTTTTATTGCTTATAGTATATTGCTTGCTGGAAGGATGTAGCCATTATTAAAGGGCAAGAAAGAATGGCAAAGGTTTTAGAAATATATTTCACACCACATGTTTTTCACACTAGAAGTCTTACATGCTCACACAGTACCAGCGGTATAAGGCAATATTAAAGAATGTAGAGAGACAGACAGACAGAAAGAAAGAGAGAGAGAGAGAGAAAGAGCGGGGGGGGGGGAAATACAACATAGATGTCTCCACTTTCTTAAATATATACATAGAGATGCTTTTATAAATGTACATGGCTTCTTTGAGGATGGTAAGGTGAGAAAATATTATTTTGACATTATCTAGATGAGGTTTTGTTGTACTGTCCTAACAGATATTTATTTAACAGGTCAAACTAAATTATTACCATTATGAACAGTTAGGCATAGTATCCAACTTGCTATGGGAAGAATTTAAAGAGTTTACAGCATGCTGAACTGATAAGAGCCACTTAGTAACAGATCTCAATAGGAAAATAATACTTAATGTCACTGAACAGAGGTACCAGACTTAATACTCAACCCCACCCTTTCCTTTACCATGTGCGCAGATTTTTGTAACTAATAAAGTCCTTGCTCAATTAAAACTATGTTACAAGATCCTGTTGCTCACAGTGCAATTGCAAACATCATGTTAATACCTAGAAACATGGCCTTCTTTTTCTAGTTATCCATACAGCCCACAATACTCATAGAATAAAAACTGATGAGAATAAAATCTGCAGATTCCTTCTATTAGCAGACCCCAGATACACTATTACAATTTGCTGAAAAATTCCAAATGGCTTTCAATGTCTCATAGGTCCATTTTTCTTCTAAGTACTGTAATGTATAAGGTGAAAAAAAAACACTGTTACTGCCCCCCTTTATTTATTTATTATTTATTTATTGGCATTTGATTACTGGGAAAGTCTGACTGGGGAGGAACTCATTTTCACTGGAGGTCTGAGAAGAAAAGTTTCAAAGTATTACAAAATATTTAAAGAATAATAATGTTACAGTCTTTAAAAATTATACAAAAAAACAAATATAGTTTATATAATTAGAGATACCCCAGGATTTACGAATCTTCCATGTAAGACTAGATTAGTCTTACATGGAAGCACCAGTCTAAGAGTATGATGGCAGCACGCCATGCATACTAATGAGGGCGTGAGGCCTCAACTCTAAAGCTTACATGGAGTGTGGACGAGTGTAGGGGGTGTGTCGGACTGCCGAGCAGTCCAAAAATCCATGCCCCTGCACTGACAAAACCCAAGAAATGTCGAGTTACATGAGTGAGTTCACTCACATGTGCACATTGTAACACTGCACTCCCCCATATATTAAACCTCATACAAATTTAGAAATTAAAAGAAATGTATTTATTTTTTTGTTTTATTTCCAATATAGCTGCCCGTATTTGTGCGTGTTTGCACGGGATTGCCCATTGCTTAGCTACAGTTAGCAGCTTAGACACCGAAGAGGATAATAAGAAAAAATATGCAAAGTAAGCAAAATAGCAATAGTATAGTTAGAGCCTTCGCACAAATCAGAGGCATTCCCGGTTCAAGTCCCACTACTGCACGTTCCATTTTCTGTTGGAAATCTATATACAAAAATATTTCCTGACATTTATCATGTATAAGTTTTGTAAAAAGCATTCAAATGTTATATGTAGTAGTGAACAAATTATATATATATATATATATATATATATATATATATATATATATATATATATATGAAGGTGAAATGGTTATGCATTCTGAGGCATGAGTAACTTATTTTAAGCAATATAAAGCACTGCTAAGCACATTTAAGCAGCATTTATCATATTTAAAACCAATTGCTCATAGCTGAGCACCGCATTAACAAGCGCAATGCATTTGCGTGTAGCTGCGCACCGTGCTAACCAACGCAACATCAGGCAACGTCAGGCAACAAGTGAGCAACGTCAAGCAACGTTGGGCAAAGTCGGGCAAAGTTGAGCAAAGTCGGCTAAACACGGTCACACCTCCTTTACTGTACCTTAACCATTCAGGTCTGGCCAGTAGGAAAATAAAAAGCAGTGATAGGGCTGAACTCAGGATACTATGCACTATAGCCACAGTACATAACCACTAAGCCATGACAGCACTTCATAACCATGCACTTTCAATAGCCACATATCTATCAAAGGAATATTAAACATTTTGCCAACATCAGCTAAGCAGGTGTGCCTACAGCTGAGTTTTTTCAAAACTAGCCAATCACAAATAAGTGCGTGAAATGAGGCATATTTAAGCTCCACAGGTGGGAATACTTGCCATAACTGGTTGTAGCTCCCTTCTGCAGTCAGCATGGCTGGGTTGGAGAAAGCACTCGATTTTGAGCACAACGCTGGGGCATTGAGGAGACCAAAGTAATGGTTTGGCTCCTTGTCCACAATCATGAGGAAAGACTCCTGTGGGGCCGGTACCAGGGCACCCAATATAAAACAGAGGCCTAGAACAGTCTTGCTCGTAATCTCACCAGTGCCACTGGTGTTCCTCGGACTGGTGAGCAGGTCAGGCACCAATATTCTGACCTGAAGCGACGTAAGGAGGATCAACTGGACCAGTGAATCCAGCTGTCCCATGTGTTGCCTAATGCCTCAGTACTGAGTAATTAGCCATTGTATTAAGTAGTTAAGAATTACTATGCTTGTCTATACTATGGATAGGTATGTCTCAATATCACTGCATTTACTTCACAGCTGCAGGTGTCTGGACTATGAATCAGCAAGCCCATGAAGATAGGTTGCAAAAGCTGCGTCATCAGGCAGGTTAGTAATTATTCTGCATGTACTGCTATATAAAATAAATGAGAGAGCCTTCAAAAAGTGTTTTAACCCAATAAATAAAGCTGTAATAATCCTTTAATAAATGTATAATTCCTGAACTGCGTCTGTGTCATTTTCTTTGATATGTTGTTGTACTGTTGCATTTTACAAATAGTACTGTTGTATTAAGCAGTGTTAACCCACACTTGGGTAGGCCCATATAACATGGATGAAGGGAGTGCCAATAGCTTTTATGCATATTTACAGCCCTCAACTGTTGGTTCATGCCCAGCATGTACAGGTTAATCTGGCACATGAGTAGCTTAGTATTGGGTTCCCCAGAAATGTCAATGTGCTGCCAGAAATGTAGGGAGCTGTTAACAATATAACTGATACTTTCACCTGAACATATCTAGATAATTATATGAAAGTAGAGCTTAGTGTGTGTGAGCAACTCTCAAAATATGTAGCAGTAACATCTGCATCTTGGACAGTTTGTATGTAAGATACAGCTCATGTATATAATGATCTAGCAAAATCCAATTGCACAATATAAGGACATTGGGTAGTGTAATAATACATGAAAGGGACATATAACTGCAGTTAATAGGAATGTAGTGAAAACTAGAAGGATATATAAGTTGTTAATTGAGCTATCCTTTTCCACCCTACTGTGTGTGCATAAAAAATGCAATTCCACACCTCAATAGGTATGTCTAATCTCAAAACATTTGTTGGGACATATGTCCTATTGGTTTATAAATATTTGCATTTATTTCTATGCATGTGCCCTGTTAAAATACCACAGTATTGGTGGCCTGTTGCCATCAATTCAACCTGCATGCTATTGTAATGTCCACTATTGTTCTATATATGCATGTGTTATGCTTGCTTTTCAACTGTTGAAAATCTGGTGTGTTGGGTTAATAGGAATACTTCTGCATGCTGTTATAACTAATTGGGAATGCTGTTGACTGTTACTAACCCATATCTTTATTAAACCCTCCAAAACATAGTTCGTATGGGAAGGCCCGTCCCAGCAGACTCACATGTCCCACCTCAGCTGGCCATGGCACCTGCCACCAGCAGGTCCGGTGCCCAGCCTGGGACCTCCTCCTCCATTGGCCCTGTGCCACCTTCAGGTGGAAGCACTGCAGGGGATGGGGCATGGCCCCCCATGTAAGCATGGGTGGAGGAGGGCCACCTATCACCCTTCAAATCGTCCAGGCTGTGGTGCATAAAGAGATTGAGCATTCTGTTGCAGAACCTCTACACCAACTTGAGGCATGAGTGACACAACTCCCAGGTCAGCCTGCCCCTCCTACACAGTCCCCAGCACAGTGACTCTCTGGGCTGTGAAGGTAAAGTGGTGACTGCCCATGGGTGGGGACCTCAGTCCCACTGTTTCCATCTGTGGGCTCATGGGCTTGTGATTTCCAAACAACCCTCCCCGTCAAAGGTGTTCACCCACTACATGTATAATATACTGCCCCTGTATGCATCTTGTTTGTCTTGTTTGTTTACCTCCCCAACCTACCTCCCCAAATATACTTCCCCTACCCTACATTCCACTCTCACCTAAAAAAAAAGTGCAATCTGCTCCCAAAAAAAAAACAAATTGCGCCCCATACATAGCTGCCCATTTTGCACACATGTCCACTGGACACATAAAATGTAATTTAGTTGGCATTACAACATACTTTGTTGTCCTCACCCCTCTCTCTGGGGTTGAAGGTTTCATATCTACCTCCAAATATATTCCCTATTCCCAGCTGTTGCTGTTAAAAGAAATTGGCAGCTATGGACCTTCCCTACATCTGTCCTGCACATCCCAAGCTACTTTCCATACTGTCTTTCCCTCTTTGTGCCCCTTTTTCACCACTTTCCTATCTCCCCATTTATCTTTTCTTTCAAAGAAATGAGCACGGGGGTTAATGGGAGTAAGCACTATTATGCAGTAATTAGCGGGTTTGTGCGAGTGTGCCCTTGTTTGCGTTTGCTAAGCATTGCTAAGCATCACACAAACCCGCACAAACCCACTTACAACTGCTTAAAAGTGCTTTAGTCACTCTGTATGTGAGGGCCCTTGTTCTGCTCAGGACCAAAATAAAACACCTCTGTTATTCTCGAACCTCAGACCTTGTACACACTATACAACATGAAGTACCACTAAGCCACGGTAGATATACAACAAGTTGGTGCTGAAATAAAGATATTATGCATCAGAATGAGTGAATGCAAAGGAAAAATAGGAATGCCATACCACACAACTTGTTCTGTGGATCTTTACCAACAGTTGTTGTGGGATTACATTACATGACTGTGATAAGAGAAGCAGCCATTCTAGCAGGAAATAATTTTACACCATCACTTTACAACCCGACACAGTATCACAGCAGGACAAACACTGGCATATCTGTTTAGGGCATAGGCCATACCTCCTAACTGTCCCTAAGGGATGTCCCTGATTTTGACACAAATTTTTGCTCTGTTCCTCTGAATCCCTCCTAAAACTTCTGACTTTGGCCAGAAAGGTATTGAATTACACTTAATGAATAATGACAATAATTAAGAGTTAGACACATCTTTTACTTCAGAAAAGGTGCATCCATTCATATGCTCTCATTCTCTCAATGTTTCAACTTAATGGCAATAACATTTTAAAGGTGTCCCTGACATTTTCTTTACTTTTCCCTGAGTCTGTTCAAATATGTACCTGAGGGTTTGAGAGGTCTGGCAGAGGCAGAAACACAGAGGCATATCAGCCTTTCTGCTGTTACACACTGTGCAAATAGCTTTGGAAGGAGTTCCAGAAGCATTCCAAAGACATGCATCTGGAGCATTTCTCCCCGGGCCTCCGCTGAAAACAGGCTCTGTGGAACCTAGTCGGACTTTCCCGGTCAACAAATGATAAATAAATAAATAAAAAAATAAAAAATATCCTTATGTAGGAATACAACACTGAAATACAAATGGATGTAGCCATGTACTGGTAGCAACCAACTGTAACAATGTCATTGCTCTATTGCTGAAAAAACCTGTGTGGTGCACAGACAAAAAATAACAGGCTATTTTCTGGCTACCATGTGGATAGGTCCACAGTTGGGAGTTACGCAGACAGACTACTTGCCTTGATAAACTAACATGTACACAGCAACCCTGTAAGTCCAGCAAGATAAAATCCACACAATAATACTTACGCTCTCTGTACTTCTGCACCCCTACCCAAATGTAGAATATACCTATGCGTGCTGGGTCTACCAAGGATGTAGGTAAGCATACTCACAGTACTGAAATGTGTCCAGTTTTTCTGAGCAGCTTGTGCTAATGTCAACACTAAAAAAGCACAAAATGTTTAGAACTGAGTAAATGAATATTCACAGTATAGCAGTTCACAAACAATTCTTGTGCCAAAGGAATACATCTCAATAACTAGCTTTGTATGGCAGTTAATTGTAAAAGTTGAAAAGAAAGTACATCTTTCCATGTATCTTGGGGTAGCATTTTGAGGGATGAGTACATTTCTATACTGACAAGTGGATACTGGAAGAAGCAACATTAGGTCTGAGTACAAAATGTAAATCTCTGGCTACACCACTGGCTTCTGATATAAGAACGATACCAACCTTCTGTCTTAAACAATGATGTCCACAGCAAACAAGGATGATCTCCATCTTGGAAAGCTGAAAGGGCCACGCCTACCTGAGTTAGCAATTTATAGTACTGGGTTGCTATGACAGTAATTACTGCAATTTACTACACAGCAGGCTGCATGCAATTAGCAAATGGTGGCCACTAATTGGTGCAGAGGCCATCACATGCTCATGTGCAAATACCTACAAAAGCAGGCTGCAATCTCTGCTAACAAATTCAATCACTCTATTGCAGAGACTGACAGAGAGAGAGAGACAGAGAAAAGGAAAAAGAAATATTACCAAATCATACAAAGGAAAGGTTTGTGACACATATGTATTTACTGGCATGTAGTAGATGTTATTGAAGAATAGTCTACATAATGTGAACCATTCATATGTGGCAGCAGAACTTATTTATGCATAGATGTTCTGCTTAGCTACTGCTGTGGACAATACAGTGTGTACCTGTGGGCAGTGGGACATACCTGTGAAGTGTGTAGCTCAGCATTAAATGTCAAAGATCTGATCCATGTTATATGTGTTCTGTACAGTAGTGTGGCCAATGGCTGTTGGGGGGATTAGTACTGACATTATATAAACATGGGTGTGACAGAACAATACATGCATGATAGTCCTATTAAAGTGTAGCTTAGCATTGACAATTGCTATAGCAGTCTAGTATGCTTATCTAGCATTTGTAGTCATATATACCCCCTAATGTTAGTGTGTGTTCATATGTGACACCTGTTTGTGTTGCAGCAAGGCCCAGCATTTCAGCTGTGAGGGCCAGGGACTTACAACAGTGTGGACCTTGTGTGTGTATGCCACACACAAACAGAGAAATATATATGCGTCATATATATTCGCATCTGTATATGTGCATATAGCAGGGGACATATTGCAACTGTTTGCGAAGTGGAGATATATATGTTGGTGCAGGTTAGTATGCGCATATTTGTATGTAGGTTTTAGTGTGTGACAAACAAGACAGCATACAGTGCTGGTATATGACATGTGGTGGTTAAACACTGTGGGTGGTTTGTTCAGTTTGCAATGTTGAAGCCAGTGAGGTCTGCTAAAGCTACATGGGCTGTGAACACCTTCAATGAATTTATCCCAAGACTGTACGATTTTATTACATTACTGTACACCTCACATCCTTTGTATAATTGATATTCTCACTACGAAAGGTGAAATGTATATGTGCCTACATATATATGTATATGTACACCAATGGATGTGCATATGTATATTCATATACATATATATATATATATATATATATATATCTATATATATTATATATATATATATATATATATATATATATATATATGTATATGTATATATATATATATATATATATATATATATATAATTATATATACTCATACACACCTACATCTACTTGTTGCAATAGATTCTCTGTACTGCTGACTGATGTGATGGTCAATGTGTTTGTGAATACGTCAAAGATATGCATCTGTGGGATAGCTTAGTGGGAAACTGTTTATTTCATGGTATTATGGGTCCTTGCAAAAGCTGTGTATTCTGTTGCTAGGCAGAAAAAGTGCTATTGCATACAGTGTGATTAAGTCCCTTGGTTTTAACTAGGGTGTGTCATTGGAGGCTAAAGCACAACATCTATGATTATTGATTGGTACTGATGTTGAATCCAAATCCTGTGTGTACTGTAGTACTACTTAAAGCTCTGGACCTGTACAGCAAAGTATGGTGTATGTCCACATTGCTTGTATCCACTTTTTTTTGTGGTCCCTGTATTCATCACAGATTACATTTCTCAAGATTAAGGTTGTGTAAGTACTGACACACAGTACTGTATAGTACACACTGAAAGCTTATCTGGGTTGTCATACCTTTGTGTCCTGTAATTATGTCTGATGTGTGTGTGGGTATGTCTGTAACATGTCCTTTGACACATGTGTGGTAAAACATAACTGCTTATCTAGCAACATCCATAGTGTACTACAGCTGTATGCAACCTATATTCCCAGTTGTGCACATATTTTGGCCACGGGTTTGTCATTAACAAGTTTTGTGGTATAATAGTAATACATTTACTGGAACTTACACTCATTGTGATGGATGATATATTTCTTTACACATCAGCTTGATGTATATCTGCTGTGGCTAGGTGGTGCATCATGTTGCATACATTGTGCCAGGTACTCTTGTATAGTCTGATAAAGTGATTTTATTTTGTTGCTGTGCACAACATGGTTCATTAGATAGAAAGTGAGCCAGGCACTTCCAAGCAGTTGTGGGGTGAGCAGTGATAAGTGGCAGTTAAAGTGTTTCACTCTCGGTTAGCTAATATGTTGCTATATATGGCAGTTCAGTGATATCTGTACTGTATAATGTTAAATGTGCCATATGACTTGCTCAGACATATTTTCATATTTATGTCTTCCAGGGATCATGGTGCATCGCAGGAACCCCAGTTACAGTAGTGCTGAAGATGATATAATTACTACCATTATGATTCAGCAATACAGTCTCATGTTCTCACGAACCAGCCAGGACCAGCAGGAGCGTACTGCAATATGGCAAGATGTTGTCCACAGGGTAAATAAGGTAGTCCTGCATAATCGGACATATGAGCAGGTACCTCACCACTGCAATGATCTTCTCAGACATGTCCGTCGGCATGCTACTGATGTGCGGAGACAACAACTTGCAAAAGAAGGTGGTGTTAATATCCACCCCCCCCTCACGAGAGTGGAGGAGCTGCTCCTGAGCCTGGTGGTACCTGGCCAACAACAACAGCAGCAGACATACACCATGATGGAGGTTGGAGCCACCCAGCAAGCACACCTGGAACATGCAGGTAACATGGCATATCTGTAGACTACTGTTATCTGTATTGGTAGATCATGCATATGTGAGATGTGGAGTGTGTCGTTAAAAGATGTGGAGACTGTTGTTGTGCAATACTGATCATTTGGAACATAATCTGTAGCCCTGTGAATGTAAACTGTTGTTGTACTGTAAGATTGCAAACACACAGTAGCAATGCTACAGTTGTTGCCACTGACAAACTGTCTCATCTCTATGTAGGTCTCTCTGGGGTGACATCAAGGCAGTGGACAGATGCTGGTGAGTGTGTTCTACATTTATTATTGTAAATAAAATGTGCATGTCATAGTTAAGGTGTAGGCCATGTACACATGTAACACACCTACCCATAATGCATGCTGTGCATGTTTGGTGTATGACCACGCACATTTCTCTAATGTGATTAGCTGCCTCAAACACATGCAATACCCAAACCATCTCAAACAAATGCGGCTAAACTGTAGTGACCATTGGATAGGCACAGTTGATACTCAACATGCACACAACATACACATCTATGTCATACACAGAACATTTTAACATGCTACACATAAAGGATTCCCAAACCCTCTGTAAAGACACACTCCAGTATCCAAAATCTCATCCACACATTACACATAATATACCTGAGGGGTAGAGGCCTATCATGGGGGCATTTAAACACTTTGCAACACACTACACATTCATGTCAGTGAATGCTCCTTATTGGCCTCCTTACAAACTCATGTAACAACTGGTTGTGAAATGGTGAATGTAGCCAAGGTAGTACAGTTCCGGTACAGCATGAGTAGTGCTGGTTTGGGAAACATGTGTAGCCTTGAGTGATCACATGATGCTTCATGATGATGGCCTATGGTACTATACCCCATCCAGTTATTGTAACCACAGTACTACACATAGCTTTCATTGCTATACACCTTAATGTTGCGTGTGCACACATATGCACCTCTAAACAATATGCATACCAATCACCATTTGCACAATTGACATGTATATGTCTTGTGATGCTATTGAGTGGCTAGGTCATATGACACACATTGGGTATGTGTAGTGTTTAACTATACAGTTGTGTTTTAGCATGCCATGTCATGGATGACACTGGCATGTCCACAATATGATCTACACTCACCATAAGTACCATACATTGGGTATGTGGCCGAATGGTATTCCATCAATTATCTCTGCACCACTGATGATGTTGTGTGAATACTCATCATGGATGTGCTAAAAATGTGTCTACAATTATTTGCTAAAGACACTGAGGCTGTAATCAGCACTGGATGCCTATCTGACACACAGATACACATCCAGCCATGGTATGTATGCCTACGAGTTATGGTGCACAGTACATTACAGAGTTTTGAATACCTGAACAGCAATGGTGTGTCCATGTATGCATTGTATTCCAGGGGGAGGCCCATCACCTAATAACAAAACACATGCATCAAAGCCATGTATACTGTTAGTAACAAGGACTGTCTACACTTGCACTGCATGTATTTGAACAACACATGTCCTGCATGCTGAGATGTGTGATATGACTGTTTTGCTTGTGATACTATACCCACCATCACCTACTATTGTGTATGTTCTGAGATTGCTGGTGTTGTGTATGTCTGCTTTAGGGAGGAGTGTATTTTTGTGAGTGTGCATGTGTGCATGTGGTCTGACATCATGTTCAGGTCTTAAAGTGTGTTTCCTGTTTTCCTCTCACAGGTGCCGAGGTGGGGCTGGTTCATTACAGCAGGGAACCTGATGTCACTGAGACAGACAGTGATCATGAGGATAGGTGTGTTGAAGCACAGGTAGGTTTGTCAGGGTCTGTTGTTAGGCCACCAGTTGACAGTACACAAGTCTCCACCCCATCCATGCACACAGTCATACTGCCAGTACATCCATCATCACCATTGCCCTTAGCTGAGGGACAGTGTACGGTTGGCACTTGCCAGGACAGTGTGGTATCTATGGCACATGTATCAGGGCACAGCAGCCATAGCCAGATGTCTGGAACGGTACCAAATAGGCAAATGCCCAGGGGTTCTCATCAGAGCATTGCCGGTCATCATGCCCCTAGCAGATGTGCCACACCTCTTTCTACCACATGCATGTTCCAGGCTGTCATGGAGGCACAGACACGAATGGAGCGGTACACCAGACAGGGACTAAGGGCACAGAGGGCTCATAACACCTCTGTAAATGACAGTATCCATGACCTATCAGGTGCCATACATAATTACACTGAGGCAGTGATAGACGTTGGGGTGAGACATTGGATATCCTCCACAATGTCATGTCCATGTGTCAGGACAGTGCAAAATGGTTGAGACGCCGACATGGACATATGCCAGCAACGTCAGCAGCTGGAGGTCACCATGGACATCCAGCAAGTCACAGCTGCTCCCGTTGTGCCAGTTCCAGCCCCAGCAATGTTGGGGGGGGCTGTCCATAGACCATCCTAGAAGACCACGTGCACATGGCTCTGGCCAGTCCCAGCAGGGACCTGGATCCAGTGGACATATGTCAACCTCTTCAGATAGTACCCAGTCTGGATTAGTACCTGATACTGTCTGTAGCACCCCTGCCAGTCATATCCATGGCCAGAGACGGTGATCTGTAAAGCCTGCTAGATAGTCTGTAGTTGTCTCACAAATCCCTGTATATGGCAGCCACATGGTCGAACTGTGTGCATACAGACACACACACATAAACCAGAAACCTTAGGCAAACACATACCCGTACACATTACATCAACATTGGTCCATAACAGTACTCATGGCCTCACACACACACTCACACACACATGTCAATTGTATGGCTCAGTGTAGGCCTCTGGCAAACCAGCAACACACCCTGTGCATATGATGAAACCTGTGCCACCTCCTGTCATCTGTAACATTGATGCAGGAACAGGCTAACATGGTGCTGATGCACAGGGTGACTTTAATAAAGTATAGAAATGGTTGAATGTGTAGCATGTTGTCAGCAGTAAAGTGTAATGATATTTTTGAAGGTATAGCTGAGCAGGCATGATGCATTAAAGCTGTAATTAGCAATGATGTATTGTTTCCACCAGTGTTTATTTCAATTGTGTTTTGTTTGCCCATGTGCTACTTGGCTGATGTGTGTAGTTGTGTCAACACGTGTTATACAGTGGACAGTATCTCTGGGGTGTGTGCAGCACATGTTTGCAGGTGTACATTTGTGAACATGGTGGAGGTGCACTGTCTGCATGTACGTGCATATTGGACACATGGGCAGGGTGGCATGCAATGTATTGGCCAGTGTTAACACTCCATACTTTCTATTGGTGGCCAGTATACATTGTACTACACACATTTTGGAAATTGAGTACGCATGTGTGTGTGTATGACACGGGTTGACACTGTGCTGTGGGTGATGCTGTTGTTGCTATTTGTCATTGGTTTACATTACTTAGGTTAACACTGTCCCAGCTGCATAATCCTTTATTAATGCACAGTGTTCACCTGCAGGGTTGCATGGACCGTGCTATCACAAACACAAGAAATTCTCACGTATACAGTAAAAGTGCATTAGTCTCATGGACCCCTGCCATAAACTAAATATATAATAAGAAGGTGTGAAGTTGTACCAAAAAAGAGTTACATACCAAGAAGGGATAAACTCTCTGGTCAGTATCACTGGGAAAATACAATCCCTCAATAAACATACAAGGTAAGCTTCAAAATACAAAATGGCAAGGATTCCAAAGATAACAATAAAGCTTTCTTCGGTGTTGTTCATAATCTACAGGGGAAATCTCAGATTGGGTCACAGTTAATGTAAATGGTCACAAAGTACACTTATCTGACTCAAAACCAAAACTAGTAAAATCCCAAGGGCGATAAGGAACGCAATAAGAGAGAGCTCGTTTTGTAAAAGATTTAATGTACCACAAAAGTAAAATTAGCGCTTTCGGCGGGTAAAATAACCCACCTTCATCAGATTACACAGCAGAACAAACAAAAACCTGCATTTATGCCTTAAAGCATAAGAAATGTGTCCAATTGCATTAAAGTGCATCTTTTAAGCTATTCAGTTGCCGTAGCGACCTTAAAGTAAGATCGCTACCTACATACTTTACTTGCCCTATTGACATAAAAAAAAATACATACATTTTAAACCGCAACAATTATTTTAAAAAGAGCATCAAAGCATGTCTTGCTTATATTGAACTAACCTATATGCATTCTTGCATTATGGCAGCCTGTCATTATATTTACTATCATGAAAGTAAATGCAAGGAAGGTCCTTCTACACTTTGCTGTCAAGGTAAAAATAGTATGAAATGACATTGTGCTTAATATTAAATCTACTCCTGTTACAGTGCTCCATGTCATTAATAATAATATGCATACATTATACAAGTAAAATTAAAATTATGTCCCACTCGCCCTATATCTAAACATTTCCTATTCTTACTTCATTAAAGCAAATTTAATACAGAAATTAACAGTTAAATAAATAAGTAAATAAATGAATGAAACACATTAATGTTAGATTTTGTATTATTATAGTCTTGATTTATATAATAAAAACTGTGGCTCACTCCCTGCAATGAAATGCAATCAATAATCATAAGCCTAATATTCCCAATGATAACATAAATAACCTTGTCCCTACCTATTGTATGCTAACCACTTTAGAACACATTTAATAGAAAGGGCCTCGTTGATGCCCGGTGTGACTTGTGCCCTAGTGCGAATTTGCCAGCATAGTTCGTCAATCTCAAGACAAACTTGTCAGGGTCCCCCTCTGATATCTTGTTTTCTTTGTTGCAAGATAATAAACTTAAAGGAATGTCCAGTATTGTCAAATACATGCCTAGCCAGAGCGTTATTTTGATCCTGTTTAGAAATTGCATTGATATGCTCATAAATTCTAATTTTTAATTTGCGCTCAGTTTTTCCTATGTAAAATGCCTTGCATAGGTTACATAAAGCAGCATATACCACTGATTTTGTTTCACAATTGAAGTGGCCATTAATCTTATATTCCATCCCATTTATGTTACCAGTTGTACCCATCTTTATGTAAGTGCACTGGCTGCATGCTCCACACCTGAACATCCCTGGTGGACAATTGGACATCCTTTTTTGTTTTATTTTTTGCATTATACTTTTAAGGTTATCCCCTCTTCTATATGTTATTCTCGGTTTGTCACCAAAAAGAGCAATCAGACCCCTATCCTGTTTAATTACCTCCCAATTTTTATTGATGATTTCCCTTATTGGTTGGAAATCCAAGGAATATGTATGTAGGAAACTACAACAGTAATTTGGCTTGACTGAGTTTAATGTAGAAATGTTGCCAAAATTATCCGAGGTTCCCAAGTTGACATCCAAGTTAATGGTTTCTATAACAGGAAGTAAAGGTGAAAAGTGACCTCCCATCCTTTTGTTGGAAACCTCCAGTGTAATGTTGTTAACTAAACTTAGGGGGTATCCTCTCGATGAACATGGCTGACAAATTTTGCATTCCTTTTGAAAGTCACTGTCATCCGTCACCATCCGTGCGCCGCCTGACCAGTTGGCTTTTAATTACTGATCTTTTGGTGGTAACGGATGGTTGCTCGAAAAATGTAACAGTGAGTTACAGTATGTGGGCTTTCTATAAATAGTGCTTTTAAACCTATTATTGATGGTATCCTTGGATAAAAGAACATCTAAATAGTTGATTTCCAAATTAGCCACAGTATGTAAACCTGAGAAATTCAGTCATTTTAGTCATGTTGTCAATCAACTGTGGAATAACTGATGTCTCACCTTTCCAAATGCAAAAGATGTCATCCTGATACCTTGTGTAGAAGGAAATATGTTTTTGGAAGATGCAATCTTTAAACAAAAATTCATCTTCCCAATAGGTCATTACTGCATTCGCAAATGCACCCCCACAAGGCGAACCCATGGCCACACCTGATGTTTGTAGGTAAAAATTGGCTTCGAAGGTGAAAAAATTATTTTTTAATACTAATTCAAGAAGCGTTTCAACAGTATAAATAACATCACTCGGTGTGTCCCTACATAACAAGAACTCCCTGACCCATGATAGGCCTAAATCCTGAGGTATAACAGTATAGAGGTCTTTGACATCTATTGTCAAAAACACAGAGTCAACCGAATATATTTGGTTGCTGATGTCCCTCAAGAAAGACCAAGAGTCTTTACAAATGTGCTTAACTGCTCCTATAAGGGGCTTTAAAATACTATCTACATATTTTGCGCAGGCGTATGTAATGGAACCCCTCCCGTCTATAATGGGTCTAAAAGGTGGGGCCTGTAGTCGCTTATGTAATTTAGGTACACCAAAGAAAGCAGGAATTCTAGGTGCAGACATCTCCAAATAGTGGAAAGTGTCCGAATCAATGAACCCCTCCAAAAACAAGTCATTCAGAGTGCCATAAATTTTCCTATATGCTCCATGAATCTCATTTAGTGATACCTGCTCATAAGCCGTTGTGTCAAGATGTTCCATCATATATTCAACGTATTTATATTGATCCATTAAGACCACACCCCCTCCCTTGTCAGGTCTCATGACCCGAACATTACAGTCCTGCAACAAATGTAGGAAGTCCCATTCAAGTTTTGACATGTTATTACCAGCCTTAATGTTATTATATGTGACATGGTTTTTAATTGCCCATAAATCCAGTTCACATATTTTTTCAAAAGTAGATAGAATTGGATGTAATAATGGGTTGTAAGAGCTAGACACCTTAAGACTATTAATGACCTGAGCATAATGCAAGGGTACGTACATAGGTTAGTTCAATATAAGCAAGACATGCTTTGATGCTCTTTTTAAAATAATTGTTGCGGTTTAAAATGTATGTATTTTTTTTGATGTCAATAGGGCAAGTAAAGTATGTAGGTAGCGATCTTACTTTAAGGTCGCTACGGCAACTGAATAGCTTAAAAGATGCACTTTAATGCAATTGGACACATTTCTTATGCTTTAAGGCATAAATGCAGGTTTTTGTTTGTTCTGCTGTGTAATCTGATGAAGGTGGGTTATTTTACCCGCCGAAAGCGCTAATTTTACTTTTGTGGTACATTAAATCTTTTACAAAACGAGCTCTCTCTTATTGCGTTCCTTATCGCCCTTGGGATTTTACTAGTTTTGGTTTTGTGTTTGGTGCGGAGTTTTTTGATGGCGACCGGAACCGGAGAGAGTTCTCCACAACTCTTCACGCAGCGGAACGAGGATAACGAATCTAGTGGCAACTCTAGCTGCAATCTAACAGCACTTGTTGAGGCTCTACTGGGCAGGGTAGATGCCTTAACACAGAAGGTAGATGCAATGGTAACATCAGCTTCGAGAACCGACAACATTTTTCCACCGCCTGGATTTGGTACCATTGACGGAAATTCTATCACTCCACCAAACGGACAACAGTCCCCTCGGCTTCGAAATACTGATGTCGGAGCAACGAATAGCAGTAATAGACTTCTTGTTCCTGGTGATAAAGGTCCTCCACCCATACCTGGCGTATCGCTAACAGGTAATGACTCTAGCAACACTTGTTTAAATAACAACATAGAGGGTATTCCAAATAAGCAAGGAATACCCTTAATGTCAAACTTCTTGTCTAATAATAACTTTTTCAGTCAGGAGTTCCATCCGCATGTTTCATCTTTTTCAGGAGGAACTCCAAGTAATGGTTGTTTATCGGACAAAATTGACTTGTTTGACAGCAAGCTTTACAAATGCAAAAAGCTTCAATTAGAGGTTTCTTACTTGACTGAGTGCATTAGGAATAAGGTCATTCCTAAAGGCCTCCGACAATGGCGATTTCCCGCTGGCCTTCTGGATAGTTCTCCCTTTTATCAAGAACTTCTAGACCTGTTTGACAGGCAAAGTACTGAGTTTTTACAAGCTCTCATTGTATATTATTCAAAGGACATAGGTATCCTCATGGAAGAGCTTGAAAGCTTGGAAAAATCTATTATATCAGACAGGGAGTTTTTCCGATACAAATATGAATACTGTCGTATTTATACTAGCATTGAAGCAAGTATGGAAAAACTTTTGGCCATAAAGAAAAAGAAACTAACTAGGGATATAACTGATTACAGCAACAAATGTGCTTATCCTAAACCTCCTAAAGCATCCATAACGTCTCCGGAGGGAGCCACAGTTGAATCGGACAATATTGGGGAACAAAATCAGAGGTTTAATAACAATAACTTCAGCAATAGTAATCATTCAACTGAACAAAGGCATGGGCCAAGAAGGAGCCCTAGGTTCAATAATAACAATGCCAATGGAAATGCCCAAGTCCCTAACCAGGGGCATGTGCAAGCAGGGGCATCAAATAATTACAATCAACAGAACATTGGCATGGATGATGAGATAGAACAGGACAATCAGGGTTTTCACTTGGTGAACAATTCCAAGAGGAAAAACCCTCCCCAAGTTCAGAGGCAGAACAACCCGAGGAACAAAAGACGGGGGAGGAGGAGATGATTACGAACATTCCTTTTGGTACGGAGCCTATTATATCAAGAAGCTCCCATAGTGACTTTGTTTTGTACAATTATACCTTACTGAATGTACAACAGGATATGGTTGACCTTTTGGCTAAGGATTTGACATTTGTTCCGGCTAGGCACATGGATATAACCAAGACTATAATAGACCTTAAAATTTATGTAAGAAAATTAAACTTGAATTTCTTGATGGGAAACAATGCTCAGGTCATTAATAGTCTTAAGGTGTCTAGCTCTTACAACCCATTATTACATCCAATTCTATCTACTTTTGAAAAAATATGTGAACTGGATTTATGGGCAATTAAAAACCATGTCACATATAATAACATTAAGGCTGGTAATAACATGTCAAAACTTGAATGGGACTTCCTACATTTGTTGCAGGACTGTAATGTTCGGGTCATGAGACCTGACAAGGGAGGGGGTGTGGTCTTAATGGATCAATATAAATACGTTGAATATATGATGGAACATCTTGACACAACGGCTTATGAGCAGGTATCACTAAATGAGATTCATGGAGCATATAGGAAAATTTATGGCACTCTGAATGACTTGTTTTTGGAGGGGTTCATTGATTCGGACACTTTCCACTATTTGGAGATGTCTGCACCTAGAATTCCTGCTTTCTTTGGTGTACCTAAATTACATAAGCGACTACAGGCCCCACCTTTTAGACCCATTATAGACGGGAGGGGTTCCATTACATACGCCTGCGCAAAATATGTAGATAGTATTTTAAAGCCCCTTATAGGAGCAGTTAAGCACATTTGTAAAGACTCTTGGTCTTTCTTGAGGGACATCAGCAACCAAATATATTCGGTTGACTCTGTGTTTTTGACAATAGATGTCAAAGACCTCTATACTGTTATACCTCAGGATTTAGGCCTATCATGGGTCAGGGAGTTCTTGTTATGTAGGGACACACCGAGTGATGTCATTTATACTGTTGAAACGCTTCTTGAATTAGTATTAAAAAATAATTTTTTCACCTTCGAAGCCAATTTTTACCTACAAACATCAGGTGTGGCCATGGGTTCGCCTTGTGGGGGTGCATTTGCGAATGCAGTAATGACCTATTGGGAAGATGAATTTTTGTTTAAAGATTGCATCTTCCAAAAACATATTTCCTTCTACACAAGGTATCAGGATGACATCTTTTGCATTTGGAAAGGTGAGACATCAGTTATTCCACAGTTGATTGACAACATGACTAAAATGACTGAATTTCTCAGGTTTACATACTCGGTGGCTAATTTGGAAATCAACTATTTAGATGTTCTTTTATCCAAGGATACCATCAATAATAGGTTTAAAAGCACTATTTATAGAAAGCCCACATACTGTAACTCACTGTTACATTTTTCGAGCAACCATCCGTACCACCAAAAAAGATCAGTAATTAAAAGCCAACTGGTCAGGGCGGCACGGATGGTGACGGATGACAGTGACTTTCAAAAGGAATGCGAAAATTTGTCAGCCATGTTCACATCGAGAGGATACCCCCTAAGTTTAGTTAACAACATTACACTGGAGGTTTCCAACAAAAGGATGGGAGGTCACTTTTCACCTTTACTTCCTGTTATAGAAACCATTAACTTGGATGTCAACTTGGGAACCTCGGATAATTTTGGCAACATTTCTACATTAAACTCAGTCAAGCCAAATTACTGTTGTAGTTTCCTACATACATATTCCTTGGATTTCCAACCAATAAGGGAAATCATCAATAAAAATTGGGAGGTAATTAAACAGGATAGGGGTCTGATTGCTCTTTTTGGTGACAAACCGAGAATAACATATAGAAGAGGGGATAACCTTAAAAGTATAATGCAAAAAATAAAACAAAAAAGGATGTCCAATTGTCCACCAGGGATGTTCAGGTGTGGAGCATGCAGCCAGTGCACTTACATAAAGATGGGTACAACTGGTAACATAAATGGGATGGAATATAAGATTAATGGCCACTTCAATTGTGAAACAAAATCAGTGGTATATGCTGCTTTATGTAACCTATGCAAGGCATTTTACATAGGAAAAACTGAGCGCAAATTAAAAATTAGAATTTATGAGCATATCAATGCAATTTCTAAACAGGATCAAAATAACGCTCTGGCTAGGCATGTATTTGACAATACTGGACATTCCTTTAAGTTTATTATCTTGCAACAAAGAAAACAAGATATCAGAGGGGGACCCTGGCAAGTTCGTCTTGAGATTGACGAACTATGCTGGCAAATTCGCACTAGGGCACAAGTCACACCGGGCATCAACGAGGCCCTTTCTATTAAATGTGTTCTAAAGTGGTTAGCATACAATAGGTAGGGACAAGGTTATTTATGTTATCATTGGGAATATTAGGCTTATGATTATTGATTGCATTTCATTGCAGGGAGTGAGCCACAGTTTTTATTATATAAATCAAGACTATAATAATACAAAATCTAACATTAATGTGTTTCATTCATTTATTTACTTATTTATTTAACTGTTAATTTCTGTATTAAATTTGCTTTAATGAAGTAAGAATAGGAAATGTTTAGATATAGGGCGAGTGGGACATAATTTTAATTTTACTTGTATAATGTATGCATATTATTATTAATGACATGGAGCACTGTAACAGGAGTAGATTTAATATTAAGCACAATGTCATTTCATACTATTTTTACCTTGACAGCGCAAAGTGTAGAAGGACCTTCCCTTGCATTTACTTTCATGATAGTAAATATAATGACAGGCTGCCATAATGCAAGGGTACGTACATAGGTTAGTTCAATATAAGCAAGACATGCTTTGATGCTCTTTTTAAAATAATTGTTGCGGTTTAAAATGTATGTATTTTTTTTTATGTCAATAGGGCAAGTAAAGTATGTAGGTAGCGATCTTACTTTAAGGTCGCTACGGCAACTGAATAGCTTAAAAGATGCACTTTAATGCAATTGGACACATTTCTTATGCTTTAAGGCATAAATGCAGGTTTTTGTTTGTTCTGCTGTGTAATCTGATGAAGGTGGGTTATTTTACCGCTTGAAAGCGCTAATTTTACTTTTGTGGTACATTAAATCTTTTACAAAACGAGCTCTCTCTTATTGCGTTCCTTATCGCCCTTGGGATTTTACACTTATCTGACTGACATTACCAATTCCTTGTCAGACAGTTTGAATGCGGTTTTCACCACCCTGTCATTACACAAGGGCCACATTTCCAGACCTGAAGAATGTAAAACCTGATGAATCACAGACACTCTAGTTAAAACATCTCATTAACAAAGTACACACCACAGTGGCAATGGTACTGGACAGTGTCTCTGGCTGTGTCATACACAAGCTGACATATGAAGTCACCACTCACCTAAACGCTCTGTCCAGATGCAGCCTCTATACAGGTTACATACTTGTGGAATGACACAAAGTAATGGTGTTCACAGTCCACAAGGGTTGACTTACATCTTCTTCTTCTTCTTCTCCTTTCGGATGCTCCAATTAGGGGTCACCCTCTGCA
Source organism: Protopterus annectens (assembly GCF_019279795.1). Lineage (NCBI taxonomy): Eukaryota > Metazoa > Chordata > Ceratodontiformes > Protopteridae > Protopterus > Protopterus annectens. The sequence goes on from NC_056732.1 coordinate 962,989,734, forward strand.
TCTTGTGCTGTCACACCATCCACCTGCATGTCCTCTCTCACCACAGCCATAAACCTCATCTTAGGCATTCCTCTTTTCCTGTTACCTGGCGGCTTCATCCTTAGCATCTATTTCACAATATACTCTGCATCCCTCCGCAGCACATGTACAAACCAACTTAATCCTGCCTATCTGGCTTAGTCTACTAACCTTCAAACCTGGCCTGACCCTCTAATATACTTATTCTTAAACCTATCCACCCTCGTCACACCCAGTGCAAATGTTAACATAAATTGATTAAGGGTAGAACTACAACAGGTCCTGGAAACTTTCACCGTATAAGCCAGACAAATGTTATCTGGAAGGCTATGGAGCACTGCATTATGGAACTCATTAACAGAGACATTATGAACCTGCAAACACTGCACCATACCCACTTAGGATCTCCAAAGGCCAGATCATGGCTCCTACATTTAGTAGACTTCAAGCCAGTCAACAAGGATATAGGTGTGGAAGGGGAGGTGAACACAGCCAAGCTATAGCTCACTAGCATTTCATACCCATCCCACATACTGGTATTATACATAACCTCAACAGACTGACCATAAACGATTGTTAGATGATGGCTTGACAACTGATGAACAGATGTAGGACACACAGTAACATTTGCAGCCTCCATGTACTATTCTATGCCAGTGACAAGTGGTATTCACCTACACTCAGTCCTGGGACCACTCCTGTTTGGCATATAGCTTTCTTAGGTACAAGCAAACACAGTAGGGATATGTCTGCCCACGTTTGATGACAATGCATACTGTGGGCTATACTTTATTCTCCAGATGACACACACATGCTCCAAAAGGGTATCACACAGACAGATACTTGGTGTCAAACTCATGCTGTAAAGCTATAAGCCAAAGAAAGCATAGTTATCCACTTTTAGAAAACAAAGTATCCCCAGAGTACCACATAGGTAGTAGCCCCCAAAATGTGGAACAGGTACTAATACATAGAGCCATGTGTTAAGTCATCTCTCCTTCGATAATCACATTACCAAAGGGTTTTGGAAATCCCTCTGTGGAGCACATAAGCAATAAATGGTTTGCATGCAGATCCACAGAGGCTGTTGCACACCTATAATGATTAGTCATCTTTGCCAGACTTTGCTTGCTTTGGAACAGGTTTCAAATATACCTCAAGTATACACCCTCACACACTCTTCAATAGCAACTGTGATGAGTGGATGTGAAATGGAAGATGTAGCCCAGGGATCACTGCAGTGGCTAAGCTTGTCACAAGCATACAGAAGTGACCTAAGGTCTGTAAAGTGCCAGCATGCTCTGGCAAAGATAACACATGCATTCATGGAGAAAGCAGAGTACCCACATATAAAATACTTGAGGTCACATGTATGTATATGGATTTTCCTCACAGCTACCTTACATGTGTAATGCACATACAGTTGTCATTGTGATATGTCATACACTAGAAAAATTAAAACCCACTGTATATTGGTCAATGGTGTCACACACCTGAAGGACACACAGTCAGCAAGTGCAAGATTCTAACTCTTTCTTAACTACATTATGATACTACAGCAGTATGCATTTACACGATGTGCTATACACATTACTGGGATTTTATCTTTCCACAGGTATATTTGTAGGATGGTGACATCATCAAATTTGTCAAAGATGAGGATACTACTTTTAAGATGTGTGAGTAGACTCCAAAAGGTTGCTCTTTTGCATGGGAGACGCACACACTCACACAGTTAGCAAATCCAGGATTCAAACCCCTACCTAACTACATTATGATATTATAGCAGTATGCATTTACTCGACACGCTATATACATTACTGGGACTTTTGTTTTCCACAGGTATATTTGTAGGATGGTAACATCATGAGACTTAACAAAGATGAGTATACCAATTTTAAGCGGTGTGAGTAGTCTCCAAAAAGGTTGCTCTTTTCCAGGGAGACACATGCACACAGCTGGTAAGTGCAGGATTCAAACCTCTACCTAACTACATTATGATACTACAGCAGTACATATTTACACAATGCACTATACACATTACTGGGATTGCACTTTTCCACAGGTATATTTGTAGGATGGTGACATCCTGGGACTTGACAAAGATGAGTATACCACTTTTAAGGGGTGTGACTAGTCTCCAAAAAGGTTGTTTTTTTTACAAGGAAACACTTACACACAGTTGGCAAGTGCAGGATTCAAACACCTCCCTAATTACATTTGGATACTACAGCAATATGCATTTACATGACATGCTATTCACATGACTGGGAGTTTACTTTTCCACAGGTATATTTGTATGATGATGGCATCATCAGATGTGTCAACAATGAGTATACCACTTTTAAGGTGTGTGAGTAGTCCCCAAAGAGGTTGCTTTTCCCCAGGGAGACACACACACAGTTAGCAAATGCAGGATTCAAACTACATTATGATACTATAGCAGCATGCATTTACACAACATGCTATACACATTACTGGGATTTCTTCTTTCCACAGGTAGGATGGTGACATCATGAGACTTGACAAAGATGAGTATACCACTTTTAAAGGGTGTGAGTAGTCTCCAAAAAGGGTGCTCCTCCCCAGGGAGGCACACAGTTAGCAAGTACAGGATTCAAACCCCTACCTAACGATACTACAGCAGTACACATTTACACAACGCACTATATACATTAATGGGATTTCTCCTTTCCACAGGTATATTTGTAGGATGGTGACATCATGAGACTTGACAAAGATGAGTATACCACTTTTAAGGGGTGTGAGTAGTCTCCAAAAAGGGAGAGACAGGCACACACACACAGTTGGCAAGTGCGGTGTTCCTAATCCAAACTAAGTATGTCTTTACACTTCAGCAAGCAATATGGAGTTACAGGATGCAATACAGACATTACTTGCTGACAGTTTGCCCAAAGGTTTTTTTTTACATTTGCTAACCTCAGCAGGCTTATCATACTAGGTGTATTGTGAGTGTATTGTATGCATAGGCCATGACCATATAATATATGGGTTGATGCACCACATGCTGGCACACACAGGGTCAAAACGGTGGCTAAGCTCTGTCTACCCAGTACTGGACAATATAGTCAGGAGGAGTAGGGTCATACAACCACAACACCAGCTGTCTCACATAGACCTACAATATAAGCACCAGCAAAACACACACATAAATACAGATTACCATACTCGGAGAACACAAATATTAATCTGAAAAAGAGAGGGTGTCCTAAGCAGACAAACAAGCAAAATGCACCTCCAAGCACACACCATAAAACAAATAATACACCAAAGCAGTGTGCCTCACAACAGGCCCTAAGGCAAAACAACATACCCAACACACTAGTAATAGGTGACTTTATAGTTAGGCACACAGATGTTCCCCTCACTCGGCTGGACAAGGGGAAGGTTACTGTCAGTTGTCTGTCAGGTGCTATGATCCGCCACATAACACAAGCACTTACATCACTCCAGAACAAGTACATATATGACATGTTCTTTGTACATGTCAATGTAAATGATCTGAGACATACCTCCCAGGACAACATGACAAGAGATATATATTAGCTCTATGATCATGTATCCCAGGCTGGTATGACCCTGACCTTGAGTAGCATCTTACCTTCACCTACATGTTATTGCAATGTAACAGAAAGACGATAAACTTCAACAATTGGCTGAGCTTCTGATGTCATTCAAAGGGGAACCAGTCTCTGTCTGCCTGTGATGACATGACAGACAAGCCTTGCTGCTTCGCTACAGATGGTTTGCACCTGTCGCCCCTATGCTTCTGAATACTGGCCAAGGCTCTTGCTGTCCCCATATTACCTTTTTTAGGCAAGGCTCAAAGGTTCATAGGATCATAGGTAGGTACTAGGCTATCTGCCCAAGGGCATTTATAAGCCTAGCCATAATGTGTTGGCTTTTGCCTCCCTTTTAAATTAGTTTCTTGGGCCTCTGTCTAGCAGGGCCACTGAAGTGATCCCAGGGGTAAATTTACAATTTCCCATCCACTCGTCAAAATTCCTCTTGAAGAGAGTCAGTGAGGGGCTGTGCTTAACATCAACTGGGATTCTATTCCAGAGCAAGGGAAGTTTCTGGGACAGGAATCTATCCCTCCAGTAGGTCCTGTTTATTGCTGTGCTGAAGTTTAATTCACTGGAGCATGTGGCTTTAAGACATTTCATTTTCTTGAGGTAGAGCATGTCCATTAATTCCAGGTCGGACATGGCCTTATACGTCAGGCATAGATCACCTCTGAGCAGGCAGTAAGCAACTGAGTAGAGCTGGAGTTTCTTTAGTAGAGCTGCATAGGGCATCTCTTTGAGGCCCATGATCCTCTTGGTGAGATACTTCTGTGGTCTTACCAGCTGTTGCATGTGCCGATTAAGGTGCATACCAAATGGGACATTGTACTCTATTATGGGCCTAATGAGTGATGAGTAGAGGGGCACAATGACCTCTCTTGATCTAGAGGTGAACCCTTTCATGATTAGATGGGCTACATAGAAGGAATTTCTAAACACTTTGGCAATGTGATTATCAAAGGAGTGTCTACTGTCCACCTGTGTCCCAAGGTCTCTTATCACACTTTCAATGTTAAGTATACTACCGCCTATGTTGTAGTTCATGGGTACAGAGTTTTTACCAAAGGGGATGACAATGCACTTTTTGGCATTGAGCTTGAGGCCATGGCTTTGACACCAGGCATCTGTCTCAGTGAGGCCCTTTTGTAGGATGTCCACATCATTAGTAGTTTCGATTATGGCTCCTAGTTTGCAGTCATCTTGGAACTTCATTAGCCAAAGACATTCTGTGTTAGCCTGTACTTCAGGGAAGTAGATACCAAACAGGACAGGACACAGAACTGAACCCTGTGCTACTCCACTTGTCACTGGTCTGAAGTCGGACTTGGAGTCTGCTACTTTCACAATGTGGGTTCTGTCAGTGAGCCAGTTGGCAACCCATCTTGTGACATAGGGATTTATACCTAGTTTAGTGAGTTTATCTATAATTTCAGAGTGGGGGATGGTGTTGAAAGCCTTGGCAAGATCTAGATAGGCTGTGTGAACCACTTTACCCTTGTCTACGGCTTTGGTGACTGCTTCAAAGAAGTCTATCAGGTTTAGGAGAAATGATCTGCCTTTTACAAACCCAAAATGGTTGTTGTCCAGAGTTTGGAGATTACCAATGTCTTTTTGTTTATAAGTTCCATGATGATACGTTCCATGGCCTTGCAGACCAGGCTCATCAGGCTAATGGGGCACTAGTTCCCAGGGTCCATGGTGGCTTCCCCTTGTGTAGTGGGATAACCATCACTGAGGCTATGACTGACCATGGAACGTAGGTGTAGTGCCAGCTCATTCTGTAGTTTGTGTAGAACGCAGCCTGGGATGTTATCTGGTCCCATGGATGCTGTGTTCCTGGCTTTGGAGAGTGGTTTTTACCTGTGCAGCCATGATGACAGCAACTTTGCATTCTTCCGGTATAGAGATGGGCTCTTTCATGGGTGAGGGGGGGTAAAGTTAGCACTGATCATATCTGCCAGGATGTTGGCAATATCAGTCGGGTTTGTATATTTAGTGCCATTGTGCTGTAACTCAGAGCAGATCTGAGTGTTGCTATTGAGATTCTTGATATAGCTATAGAATGCTTTGTGGTTGTCTTTAGAATCAGTGGCGATTTTGTTTTCGTAACTAGCTTTGGAGGATTTTATCAGGAATTGCAGCTTCTTACTGAGGCTGACCAGGGAGCTCCTCCACTCATGGGATTTTATCCTCTTTTGCAAGTTTCTTCCTTCTGTTGTGCAATTTCTTTATGGCAGGGGACCACCAGATTGGCTTCCTTTTCTTGGAGGATAGCATCTTGGTTCTGTTTGCGATAGCACGATGCATGCACTCATGTAAGTGCTTATAAAGTGCAATTGTGAAGGATTCAGTAGTTGTAACTGTATTGTCCATCTGCATGTGTGTCCTGAAGTTCACCACTTCTGTTTTAAGAAGCATGAAGTTGGCTTTGGAGAAATATTTTAACATGGTTTCCATAATGGGGATGGGGCCAGAATGTGGATATGTAGGGTAATTAGCTTATGGTCAGATGGGACCAATGAGGCGTTGACTTCAGGTGTGGAACACCGGTAACTCAGGACAAACCAAACCCCATAACCAACCCAAATAACCACAAAGTGAGCTAAATGCTACTCATTGCCAGAAGTCTCAGCCTCCAGATGCACACACTTGAGGCACTTCTCAGTATGGAGAATGTTGATATCTGTGCAGTAACAGAAACCTAGTTCAAGGCTCCAGAGAGCACACCAGCACTACCAGGATACTACTCATTCCATACATTCCAGCATCAGAACCTGGATCATAGCATATAGGGTGGGGATGTAGCCATATTCATAAAGGATACCTACACCTCTCTCTACATCCTCTGTACAGAATATGTACCCATAGAATGTTGCACAGCAATGTTCTTCCCACTCCACAGGGGTGGGGCCACAAAAGACCCTTGGCATTCACGCTCTATGAGCCTGACGAGTCTGATCTGCAAGGCAATGGAGCCAATCATAATGGAAGTCAACAATAAAGACATTGGGAACCTTCACACAGTTGAGCACACCCAGTTTGGCTTCGTCAAATGCAGATCATGCCTCCTAAACTCGGTGGATTTCTTTGAGACAGTTACCCAGGCTACAGATGATTGAAACTAGCTCCACACAGCCTACCTATACCTCGCTAAGGCCATTGACACCATTCCCCAGTCAGGTATCATAGATGAACTCACCAACCTGGGCATTAATCCGTACATCACATGATGGATTGCAAACTGGCTCACAGATAGAACCCATAAATTAAGAGTTGCTGGCTACATGTCAGACTCTACACCGGTAACAACTGCTGTCCCCCAGGGTTCAGTCTTGGGGTCTCTCCTGTTTGGTATAGTCTTCTCAAAAGTACATGCCAACACAGGAGGGTTGTGGTTGACTAAGTTTGCTAGGAACTGTAAAGTGTTTGCCATAATAGATTCCCTGGATGACAGAAATATTCTCCAGAAGGGACTCTATGAGACAGATGTGTGGTGTCAGAATCATGGCCTCAAGCTCAATGTGAAAGAATGCTTAGTAATCCCCTTTGGTGAAAACAAAGTGCCGACAAACTACCACATAGGTGTTACCCCTTAAAAACTGACAAGGTAATAAGGGATCTGGGGACAGAAGTAGATAGTCATCTTTCCTTTGACAACTATGTTGCCAAAGTGGTTAGGGAATCCTATGTGGCCCACCTACTCAACAAAGGGTTTGCATCAGGATCAAAAGAGGTAGTGGTGGCCCTCTACTCTCAAGTCATTAGATCCATCATTGAGTACAATGCACCATTTTGGATGTACTTGACTAAGCATATCCAGCAGTTGTAGAGACCACAGAGGTACCTCACCAAGTGGATAACTGGCCTCAAACAGTTATGTTATGCAACACAACTGGTAAAACTAAATCTGTTCTCCATTGAGTACTGCCTACTCAGATGCACACTCTGCCTAACATACAGAGCCATGTCCAACACATAACTGTTGAACATGCTCCATCTACGGATAACGAAATTGAGTCGCACTACACACTCCAGGGATATGAACCTCATCACAACAATGAATACAACATGCTAGTGGGATAGAGTACCATCCCAGACACTTGCCTTACTGTGGAACAGAGTCCCAATGTACATCAGACAGATCCCCTCGCTGGCACTCTTCAGTAGGAACCTTGATGAGTGGATGGGAAACAGACAACTCATGCCAGGCATCACATCAGCAGCCCCACTAGAAAGGGGCTTAGGGTACTAACTATTAGAACTAGGGCTTAGGAGACTACCCAGTGGGGTGGTGAAAGCTGCACAACTTGCCTAGGCTAATATATGCCTTCATGAAGATAGTCTCTACTACATACCTATGAACCTATGTGACAGGTACATGTCTACAGATAGTAGATGTGTACTTCATTGTACAGTCATGTTGTACAGTAGGCACATGGGCCACATACACTGTAATGCTTACGGATACTGGTGGCTGTTATGCACAGTAGGTGAGATGTGCACCTCATGTCTTTTGTGCCATTGAAATGTGTGTTGGTTGGGACAGTCCTGGATGGCTCCCTGTCATGGTCACCCTCTTACACACATCTCTGCCCATCCATCTTTGGCTTATTATACTGTGTTCCCCCTACATATATATATAGGTACATAGGTGGGTAATAGGCTACCTGCCTGAAGGAATCTATTAGTATGGCCAGAGTGTGCAGCTATCACCACACATAGGGTTAGTTCCCTAGGCCTCTGTGTAGTAGAGCTGATGAAGTGATCCATGGTGTGACAGTTCAGTTTCACATACACTCATCAAGGCTCCTCTGGAAGAGTGTCAGTGAGGGATTCAGCTTAATGTAGGTGAGGAGCCTGTTCCAAGGCAAGGGATGTCTGTGAGTTAGTAATGTATCCCTCAAACAGACTAACATCAACCTCTACAATTTCTCATAACTCATCACTTTGGTAACTCACCCAGCCAAAAACCCCTCCAATGGGAGTATATTGGACTGGATTCTAGTCTCCCATCCTCACTATTTCACCAACAGTTGCACTCTTCCCGACCCACTTGGTGACCACATACCCACCTTTACCCACCGGCTTCCCACTATCCTTCAACGAACCCATAACTATATTACTATCCGTGACCGAAAAAACTTCAACCCAACAACCTTTTCTAACTCACTACAAGCAGTTAATTGGAATTGTTTAAAAACACTACCTCTAGACAATGCAGTCTCATACTTCAACTCAACATTCTTGAAATTACTAGACTCCCAAGCTCCCTTACGGACAAAGAGAATAAAAACTAAATCAGCCCCATGGCTCTCCAAAAGTACTCTTGCTACCATGAGACAGAGACAAAGTCTGGGCACGCTACCAAAAACATAAGACAACTCCACTCCTTAACGAATATAAAATGCTCCAAAATAAAGTAAAAAAACTCATTACTTATGATCGTAAAAACTATTTCTCTACACTCCAAAACCATAACAAAAACAGCCCTCAAAAATTCTGGAATGGGATCTCTACTCTCCTCCACCCCAGCAAACAAGATACTCCTACCCCAGACCCAAATTCTACAGAACTTGATTTAGCCACCCAATTTAATTATTTCTTTATTGACTCTGTTTCCAAATTGACCTCCTTGTTCTCTAACTCCTCCCTATCATCCAATACCCCCTCACCCACCCCCACTGTCTCTACTTCTTCACCCTACTCCCCACCCACTAACTCCACTACCCCCTCTTCTACACAAATTCTATCCTCATCACCACCATCCCATAATTTCCCCCCCCTGACTGCACTCACTTCTCTCTAAACCCCATACCTACATCTACTATTAAGAAACTCCTTCAGACATTGAAACCATGTACCAATGCTCCTGACAATATCCCTTCTTACTTTCTCAGTATAGCTGCTGAAACACTTGCCTACCCCATTAGCATCTTAATTAACCGCTCCCTACAAGAATGCACAGTTCCCCAAATTTGGAAACAAGCCTTTATTATACCACTACACAAAGGTGGTAACAATAATAACATTACTAATTTCTGTCCCATAGCCATCCTGTCCCCCATTTCAAAAATCCTTGAAAAATGTGTGCAACTTCAACTCCTACCCCATCTCATAGACAAAAATCTTATAACTCCCACACAGCACGGTTTCAGACCTAATCATAGCACTATGACTGCCCTCTTCTCCTTCCTTGAAATTGTAAATAAAGCCCGTGACTCGGGACAAATTGTTTCCACCTTACTCCTTGACCTTTCCAAAGCCTTCGATACTATCTCACACAGCCTGCTCTTAACTAAACTCTCCAAACTCTACCTATCCTCCCCCTCTTTGAACTGGTTCTCTAGTTATCTATCTAACAGATATCAAGCTGTAAAATGGAAAAAAGCCACTTCCTCTTTCCTTAGTACCCCTACAGGAGTTCCTCAAGGCTCCATACTGGGTCCTCTTCTCTTCAATATCTTTATTAACGACTTCCACAAGTCAATCCCTTTCTCTAGCATCATCCAATATGCAGATGATTCAACTATCATCTGCTCTGCCTCTTCTATCACTACACTACAAAAACTTACTCAAGATGCCTTCTCTTCCACAGAGCAATGGATGCTATGCAATCATCTAGCTCTTAATGCTACCAAGACCAAACTAATGTTATTCACTCCTTCCAAAGTCACTCCTCCTGACATGAATACATTCTTAATTACTAGCCAAAACAACTCACCTCTCGAAATAGTGTCAGAGACCAAACTACTTGGGGTCCAAATCGACAACCAACTTAAAATTAACTTCCACCTGCAAACAAACATCAAAAAAACGCATCAAAAACTTGGCATGCTTTATAGACAGAATGCCTACCTCACATCCACCACTAAAATCACTCTCTCTACTTCCTTCCTTATCCCCTCCCTTCTCTATGGCGCCCCACTACTAACTAATATTCAGTCCTTGTTAAAAAAACAGCTTACCTCCTGCTATAACAAAATTGCAAAATTTGCCACCAGCCATAGGTCTTCCGCTCACCACTGTCTCTCCCTCCATAAACTAAAATGGCTAGAACTTCCTAATCAACTAACTTACACTTAACTAACTCTAGCCCATAAGCTTATTCTAAACCCCTCCCTCTGTCCCTCCCTTTCCTCTGCTTTTAAAATGCACCTACCTAGCAGAGTTCTAAGGTCTAATAATCAAAATCTGCTAGAAGTGCATAAACCTACTCATCCCCCAGGCAAAAACCTTCTTTCCTTCAGCCTCGCTCGCCTCTGGAACTCCCTACCACCAAGCATCCGCACCACCTCTAACCACTCTACCTTCAAAAATTCTCTTTTCTTACACCTAGCATCACAGTGGGAATGCTCTTGCTCCCACCCCACATAACTAACTCTACTTAATGTCCTTCTATATCATATCCTACTTTATTTAGCTACTTTGCTTGTTCTCTAATCTGTATTAATGTTTTTTTTTCTATTATTAGCATGTGTCTTCTCATTGTATTAACTGTTATACTGCTATTCTATATCTGATTAGTTTTACTTCTATTCTGCCTACATTGTATTAATAACTCTCTGTACCTAGATTGTCACTGTCAAATGTTGAATGTACATTTTGTTTTTTGTTCTTTTTCCTTTGGAGCTTTTCTCCCCAGGACTCCATTGAAAACGGGTTCTTTATGGCCCAATGGACTATCCTGGTAAACCAACTGCAATAAATAAATAAAATAAAAATAAAATATTTATTGTTGTGATGATGATATCCCTAGAGCATGTGGCACAGTGAGCTTGGGTTTACTTCAGATAGAGCATGTCCATCAGTTCTGCATTGGACATGGACCTGTCTGTTGGGCAGAGATCGCCTGAGTAGACAGTATTTAACAGAGTACAGATTGAGATAACTTCAGTCTTGTTGCATGGGGCAACTGTTTGAGGCCAGTAATCCTCTTGTTGAGGTACTTCAGTGGTCTTTCCAGCTGCTGAAGGTGCCTAGTCAGATTCATCGCAAGTGTGCCGTGATACTTTCTGATGGGTCTGATGACAGATGAGTAGAGGGAACCTACTTTGACCTACATGCAAAGACCTTGGCAATTTGTGGGAACACATAGCATGATTTTCTAACCACTTTGTGAATGTGTTTCTGGAAGTAGAGATGACTATCCACAATGTGTCCATAGATCCCGTATTATTACCTCCATATTTAGGGTGTTGGTACCTATGTAGTATTTGTATGACTGTAGCTCGAGGCCATAATTTTTACACCACATATGTCTGACTGAGACCCTTTTTAAGGATGTCTCTGTTGTCCCAAACATCAATTATGACAACCTTTTTGCAGTCATCCACAAACTTTGCTAACCATAGCCCTCATGTGCTTGACTGTATTTCTGAAAAGTATTCACCAGACAGGAGGGGTCCCAGAACTGAGCCATGGGGGACAGCAGTTGTTACCAGCTTACAGTCCAACAGGGAGACCACAATTCTTACCTATTTGTGCCCCAGTTGGCAATCCATCAGATGACATACGTGTTTATGCACAGGTTGTTGATTTTGTGGATGCGACATGTGTGTGGGATGTTGGAAAAGGGCTTTTCAAGGTCTGTGTAGGCCGTGTGTAGCTCATTTCATTGATGTACATCCTGGGTAACTGCCTTGAAAACTATCTAGCAGGTTTAGGAACCATGATCTGCCCCTGACGAAACCAAAATGGGTAGGGTTCGGTATTTTCAGGCTCCCAATACCTCTGTTTATGAGTTCCATAATGATGGACTCCATAGCCTTGCAGATCAGGCTTATTAGGCTTATAAGACTATAGTTCCCATTCTCTGTTGTGCACCAACACTTGTGGAGTGTGCCAAATATTGCTGTAACCTATTCAACAGTTTCATATCCTGTACAGAGGGTGAGTCTTAACAGACTGTTCAGGTGCATGGTCTATTTGTTTTGGAGTTCACATATGACACAGCCAGGGAAACAATGTCATCCCATAGACGCCATGTGTTTAGGTTTGGATAGAGCTGTTTAACCATTGTATATGTGCTTTCTGGGTTTTCACAATCTCCAGGTATGGTAATGGGCAATTTTGTCAGTGAGATGGGGGTAAATATGTATGAGCCTGTCTGACAAGATGTTGGCAGTGTCAGTCATGTACATGTATTCATTTACACTTTGCACTGACTCTGAACATATATGCGTTTACATTGATATTTATGACATAGCGATAGTTTGATTATGACAGGGGTCCAATATATTATATGGGTCTGTTTTCATATCACTGTGTGCACAAGGCAGGATTGATGAATAGTGACAAATGTCTGGAGTAAGGACTGCAACTGCCAGATATGTGTGGCCCACTGCTGTATTAAGATATGGCCTAAGTGTGTGAGCATGCCCAGTATGACCTTTCAGTATGTTGCTGACTGAAATTTGCTAAATTTGTTTGTGTGTAAGCATGCCCACTATGGGCATATATACTATATGTGTGTGAAAAATCAAGTTGGATTTTACTTCAGGGCTCACCTTTGTGTTGTACATCGACAGGAAGCACGCTGTGCCTGCAGGGCTTCCATGAGTCAATTTGCATAGACTTATCAACATTTCTACATACAGGAGGGACAGCTATTATTTGTACATTTCTACCCGGGGGGGGGGGCACACCTGATTGTTACTGTGGGTGTACATAGCATGAGGGGTACACCTGACACTTATACACATTTTCTAGTCCTGCACTGCTATGTCAGGTACTCCATTTCAGTCTGTACTGCTGCCTATCATACTGGCTTGAGGCATACCACTGTACTACAGACCTTAGTTTCCAATTACACTCATATTAGTTTGTGACGTCATAGCCTACCCAACCCACATCATACTGCCTGGCCTGCTGTTATCTGTCTGCATAGACCTGGGGGTAGGTTACTCATATGTCTCTTCAGAGGGCATGATACAGCATTTGTTTGCATTTGTGTTTGTCTACAATTGTCCTGCTGGCTGTGGCTGTTAGGTATTTGACCCCCCCCAACTGGTATGTGTAAGTGACTTAAGCTGTGTCTGTGCCAGTGAAATGCTGTCATGGCTTAGTGGTTCAGTACTGTGACTATAGTGCACAGTATCCTGAGTTCAAGCCCTATCACTGCTTTTTATTTTCCTGCTGGGCAGACCTGACTGGTTAAGAAACAGTAAAGCAGGTGTGAGAGTGTTTACCCGACTTTGCTCGACTTTACCCGACTTTGCCCAACATTGCCCAACTTTGCCCAACATTGCCCAGCTTTGCCCGACGTTACGGTGGTTAGCGTGGTGTGCAGCTACACGCAATTGTATTTAAATATGCTCAATACTGGTAAAATTTGCTTAGCAGTACTTTATATTGCTTAAAATAGGGACTCATGCCTCAGGTGGTGCTGCAGGGCTGCCTATGTTGGATGCAGATATTACACTCCCTATACATGTTTGAAAACAGGTAGTGTCAGGTTCGGCATCCCTTTTACTGTATGCGCGAGGCAGGGAGAGGTGTAATTTCCAGGGTGCCTACTGAGTCAGTGTATGTGCTATGCGTTGCCTTTTAGCCAAGGCCAGGGCATACTGGGCATGCCTCCTTCTGCCTACTGGGGTAGGCTTAGGTTATTCCTCCTCCAAGTCATGCTGTGCCTGTGCAGGCCATGGCAATGGTGGGGGGCTGTTTGGCCCTGCCCCATGTTGTTCCTGCTGCAGCTGTTTCCGCAGGATCATATTGTGTAGCATGGCACATACCATGACAATTTGGGTACATGTAGTTGGTGAGTACTGCAAGGCTCTACCAGATCTGTCCAGGCACCGGAACTGTGACTTGAGCATCCTAAACACACACTCAGTTATGTCTCTTGTTTGTGCATGTGCCTCATTATGGAGTTCTTGTTTGGGTGTGTGTGCATTTCTGATAGGTGTCATCAGCCACGGCTGCAGTGCATATCCAGCAACCCCCACTAGGTGACCATCAGGGATGTCCCCATTGGTAAATCTCTGGTACAGCTGCATCAGATGCCAGATGTGTGAATCTCGATAACTTCCAGGGCAGCCAGCGCACACATTCATTATTATGCCCTGGCCATCGCACACGACCTGGCAGTTGATGGAAGGGAAGCCCTTATGGCTGATGTAAACCTTACCCTGATCACCCGGTGGTGTTTTGATGTGTATGTGGTGCAGTCTATTGCACCCTCTACCTCAGGGTATTATGCTATTTGGTGGAAAAGACATATACAATGCTTCACGGGAATTGGGGAGATATATGTGCTCACCGACATGTGCTGACATGACATCCAGGAACTGGTGCAGTACCCTGGATGCTGATGCCTGTGAAATCCCCATCATATCACCAGTTGGTCTCCGGAAGGTACCTGTAGCTTGTATTCTTAGGCCAACACATACCTTGGTATCCACTGGGATGGGTTCTCCTCTGTTAGTTCTGTGTGTGAGGCATGGCCGGCACAGCTCAACAATTTTCTGCAGGAGGTCTCTGTCCACCCTATAGCGCTCCACTATCTCCAGCTCATGTAGCCCCTTGTAGGTTACCCTCGGTCTGTACACTCTTCTCTCTCTCCTCACTGTGGGTTGCTCAGCAGCATTCACAACATCACCACCCTCAGTACCTTGCACATGGTTTATGATAGCAAGAGCAGTCCATAGGTTCATAGATTAGTACTAAGCTAACTGCCCTTGCAAGCCATTTTAAGCTTAGCCAATTATCCCTTGTGAGACTCAAACCCTGAACCCTGTGTTTGTAAGGCAAACACCTTAACCATTAGGCCGTCCATAACATTTTGTCTGACTTTAAAGTTTTTAAGCTTTCCCTCTTTGTATACTGCAGTGTTGCAGAGTTCTTGGGAAAAAACAGGGAAGGATGCTGTTAGCAGATATAAAAATGATGGGCTGGGCTGGGCTAGTCTGCTGCCTGTGTAATTGGCTGATTCTGATAAATTTCACCTGGCAGCTCTGCTAGTTCTCCTTGGTTAACTTCCTACTACTTATTTTCCTTCCTTTTCTCTTTCTGTTTCCCCTCGGGGCAGTGCCCCGCAAACACACACACATGCGCACACACACTGTGTGAATGTTTGCAAGAAATTTCAGATATTTCCACGGTGTGCACCTTTGGTTTCTGGTTTTCAAAAAGGACAACTGTAGACATGCCTCTTGCAATTCTGAACAACTCAGGGCAAAGACAAGACACTGTGCTCCAATTAGCTTACAGGCTTTCTGACACACACCCTCATGATGTTACCTATATTCTACTCTACTACACACCTACACCTACACTTACACTCTTGGGACATGGCTCACATGCTGGGGAAAATTGGGATTCACTATCCTTATCCTCATTTGCATAGGATTGCCTACTAATGCATGGTTACATCTTTCACACTGAGCTTTCCCCCCTTAGCAACCACTACTCATTGGCCATGTTGTCTTCAGCCTGCCATTCACCTGCATGGCAGGATAAGCTTTTTAGTGAAAATGGCTATTTTTGGCTATTTTTAAATTATTTTCTTGTTTTTTAAAGCGCCACACGTTTGTGAGGTGCTGCACTATGCTTAAACATTTGAGATCAGGGAAAAAAAGTTAGATTTTAATCATTTTAAACATTTATAAATGCCAATGGCCTTATATTGGGCCATTGGCATGCTTCCTCAACTGTATGCATCCTTTATTTGGAGCTGTCATAGCTCCGTTTAGCTATTTGCAGAACAGTACTCTGTTACCAACAGAGTACATTTCTGGAGATAACACTAATCTTCCATGGACAGGTTAGTGTTTACTGGATTGCACTTTACCTCATTTGCATAGCTTTCAGCAGCAAATGAGGTAATTTGCATACCATGATGCTGTCTGTGCAAGAGTAGCTTTAGCAGCTCTCGTGCACGCCCCTGCTGGCTGTACCTGGATTGCACGGCAGACATATTGCCTCCGTGAGCTCCTACACTCTTCTTGCACTCCATGCAAGCTTTCGGAAATCCGGCCCATAATATGAAAACCTTCATTAAGAGTAGACCGAATATGACAATGATTAAACAGTTAGGAAAAAAATGTACTCGGTTTATAGAGAAATTAAAAGTAAGTTAATATAATACAAACAGAAATTGCAATATGAAGTGAGAGAAAACAGGTTTGTGGTATATTTAGAGAGAAAGCTAGTGGAGAGAAATTGATAGAAGTAAGGAAGTGAGTGACTAAAGGAGAGTAAGGAGATGTAAGGCATAAATAGGTATTTGTCCACATTTTGGGATATAGTTTATCCTGGAGTTGAGCAAGAACAGAGACAGCTTTTGGATAGGAAGTCTTTCAGAATGGTTTTGATGGATGGGATAGAAGATATTGACATGATTGGTAGAGATAAGAAGTTTGGGCCTTAGCAACATGGTATGAGTACAGACCATGGTCAGCTGACTTGATAGGTTTATGGATAGGCAGGAGTTTTTGGTCACTGGATCATAATGACTGACTGGGAATATAGTTATGTAGAATATCATTTTGAGCTATGCAAGTAGATGGATTCTAGATAAATTTTACAGTTGGTAAGAAGCTGTGTATATGTTAGTTGATGGGGTAGTTCTAACCAATTTAGACATTTTAGGGCTATACACTTTAAGAGCGAAACTACCCTTACAAGACAATTGTTATGTACTCAAAACTACATGGGCAATAGTTTCACTCAAGTACCCCCTCCATTTAAAACAGCTGTAGGTGAGAGAGCCTTCTGTAGACTGAGTCCTGCTACCAGGAACCACCTACCTACAGACATCAAAAATCGAGACAGCTTTAAAAGTTGCAGTTAAATAGGTTCTCTTTAATGTACCCATCTGCATTTCCTACCATGACAATGGTTAGGTAACTTACCATCCCATATCATGAATGTTAGAATATATTTAATAAACTTTTCTCAGCCTCTTAATGTGGCATTTTATACACAAATGTTTTAAATATATATGTAGAAGTTTATGTATTTTATGTATGATTGCATTGCATGTCATGCATATCTTATATGCATTTTGTATATATCTTTTTTTCAGTGCTCTCTGACTGGATCCTTTAATGTCACTCTATATGCATTCAACCTTACTGTACTCTGAATTTTACTATGTACTCATTTTCTATGTATTATTGTTGATTGAAAGACCATGATGTATTTTTTGCTCTTTGTGTTTGGGTCATGGCTGAAAGGTCAATAGACCAATCCAGTTTCTTGGTGAACAAATAGTAAAATAAAAAAATAAATAAATAACACATTAATAAGGAGAACTTATATTGTATAAAGTATTCTTTCTTTTAAGTAGCAATTAGAGAAGTGCTGTAGTTTAATTTTCATTTAACCGTGTTATCCAACAAAAGGAGTTAACCCATTTTGAACTCATTCAGACAAAATTCAGCACACAGCTAAAAGGGTAAACATAAGCTGTAAAGTTTTTGAGTAGTAAATAATACATGTTTTTAAAAGATGGATGAAAATCAAAGAACACAGAGTAAACCCAGATAAAAACAGGAAGGCCATGCAAGTTCCACACAGACAATAATTGGAGGTTGATCAGTGATAGAAAATCATTAAAATATTATATATTTATCTATGTATATCTATATCTATATATAGGGATTCACTTCAGAAGACTGAAAGCTCACAATCTCAAATCTCATAAGACTGACACCCAAAATCTTGATAGCTCAAAAGAATGAAAGCTCAAAAGACTGAATCTCAGAATACTGAAAACACACAGGATGCAAACACTTACTATATTCCTCTACAAGGACATAGAGAAACAAATGCAAGACAAACCATATTACATTCCATCAAGGATAAGCTGTGCCCCCCACACCCCCTGCTACTTAAATATATCAACTCTGAGATCTCACTTTACTACACTAACATGAGTTATGTTGTAGTATAGCAAGTTAGAAGGGAACATTACTAAGTTTACAACAGGCAGTTATGAAATACGTAATGGTATGTTTGCCATTTGTTCTGTGGAGTGTGATCTCTGAGTTGATATATTTAAGTGACAGGGGGTGTGTGGGGCCCTATACTTGGTGTAAAGTAATATGGTTTGCCTAGTATTTGTTTCACTATATCCTTCCACTGGAATATACTAAGTGTTTGTATCCTGTGTGTTTTCAGTATTCTGAGATTCAGTATTCTGGGATTCAGTCTTTTGAGTTTTCAGTCTTTTGAAATTTCAGGATTTTGGGTGACACTCTTATGGGATTCCAGATTGTGGGCTTTCAGTATTCTGAAGTGAATCCATATATGTATATCTATATATATATATATATATATATATATATATATATATATATATATATATATATATATATATATATATATATATATATATATATATATATATATATATATATATATATATATATATATATATATATATATATATATATATATATATATATATATATATATATATATATATATATATATATATATTTATATATATATATATATATATATGTGTGTATGTGTGTTTGTGTATATATATTATATATATATATATATATATATATATATATATATATATGTGTATATATATATATATATATATATATATATATATATGTATATAGAAATGAAAATGTAAATGTTCGTTTATTCAAAATCTTAAATATCCGAAAGTTCTTCACCGATTGCTTTGAAATTTTCACACAATGTTGCATTCGAATACGCGCATGTTTTTATATACCTACTATTATATAGATGTCACACGTTGCATTCGAATACATGCATGTTTTTATATACCTAGTATGGATTCTATATATTTGTATACAAATATGCAATTTTATATGTTTTTGTTATAACTTTCTTACTTCTTTTTCAGTGCAATTGATCTGCTTTAGTCCATCCAAATAATGCCTCGCAGAAGATCAAACTTAGGTCGTTGTACTCGCGGAGCGGAAGCAGTGCGATGAGTAATTGCAAATCAAACTGAGGAAGAACGGGCATCAGCAGACAAGCAAAACAGACAAAGAATGGCTCAAATACGTGCCGAGGAAGCAGCAGAGCGACGTGCAGCCAGACTTGAGGATGCACGGTTGTGAGTACGGTGATCGTGTTCTGCAGCTTCAGATCTGCTTCGTTCTCCTCGATCGACACCAGCAGACGAAATAAATGCTTGCCTGAAATACCCTATTTTGTGGCGACATATAAAGACATTAAAATTAACTACAAATATGCATGTCCAGCTGCAAAACGATCGATCAGCTGAGATATTCTCACATCAATTGCTGGAAATTGGGAATGGAAAGTTGCCAGTTGATCTGAGCTCAGGACGAATTTCATTGCCTCATAACCTCTGCAATTTAGTGACGTCAAAAGAAGAATTGGTTGAAAAAGTATTTCCCAATATTCAATCCAATTATAAGAATCACGATTGGCTGATTGAACGAGCTGTTCTTGCGGCCAAGAACAAAGACATCTACGAACTTAACAATATTATTAAGTCTAACATTCAAAGCGAGGCAGTCACATACAAGTCCGTCGACACTGTTGTGGAAGCAGATGAAGCGGTTAATTATCCAACGGAATTTTTGAATTCACTCAATCTGCCAGGGATGCCACCACATGTACTGCAAGTGAAAATTGGTATGCCAATTATCATGTTGCAAAATATCAACCAGCTAAAGCTTTGCAACGGCATGTGGCTTGCAGTAAAAAAATTAATGAGCAACGTCATAGAAACAACAATCTTGACAGGACCTTTCAAAGGTGAAGATGTCCTCATTCCTTGCATTGCTATGATTCCAACGGATATGCCATTTCAGTTTAAGAGATTGCAATTCCCAATTCGATTGGCATTTGCAATCACCATCAACAAAGCTCAGGGCCAATCTTTAGAATTGTGCGGTTTAGATCTACACACAGATTGCTTCTCACATGGACAATTATATGCTGCGTGTTCTAGAGTCGGCAAACCAGACAATCTCTATATCTGCACAGACAATGGAACAACAAAAAATATTGTATACCCACAAGCATTGTGAAATTAAACATATTAGAAACGTGCACTTTCTCTTTTCTTTCTTTTCCATTTAACCAGACTGAGCCACAGCAATGCGTGGCGGGTACAGCTAGGATATATGTATATATATATATATATATATATATATATATATATATATATATATATATATGTATATATACATATATATTTAGCTTTCCTCTGTATGATTGAACATTCTTAGTGTCATGGCTAAAAAACAGTATTAAGAATGTTGAATATTAAGAAAACTAAATGCCCTAAACACTGGACAAACAAAAGATCGAGAAAGGAAAAGTATCTCCTCTCCTATTCTTCACACGCACATACACACACACACACACACACACACACACACACACACACACACACACACACACACACACACACACCACACACCTCATAATATTATCCTCAAATTTGTCTGAATATTGGCAAAGTTATGGAAAAGTTAAATATAGGATTAGGGTTGCTGGAAGGAGCAGCATTAGAAATAGGATTAGCACCCATTAAAAGGTGGTGCAGGGGAGTTCCTTAGTAATGGGTGGTAACACTAACCCTATCGCTACCCTTCCCCCAACCCTAACCCTACACCTTAATTTAATAAAAATTTTTCTGTAATACTGCTATTACAGAAGACATACTCAGACACACAACACACACTAACAATATTAACTCTACCCCTTACCTAATCGTGACCTTAACTATAAAATACACATAATCGCACACAAACATGGAAAACATATCATCCCAGGTATCTCCAGTCCTGACCCTAACTACCACATGCACACACAAATGCTCTCTCCCCCTTCCATTCTCACTCACCATTCATGATGAACCAGTCCATCGGCATTTTGTATGTTCAGCTATCTGAATGTTTAGTGTTAAGCACCCCGTTCACTCAGTGACCAAACTGATATTTGATTGAACTGAGGGAAACCACATACATATACACACACACACACACACATATATATATATATATATATAGATATATCTATATATATATATATATATATCTATATATATATATATATATATATATATATATATATATATATATATATATATATACACACACACACACACACACACACACACACACACACACACACACACACATATATATATATATATATATATATATATATATATATATATATATATATATATATATCTACTTCACATGGTCAATATTTCAGAATGTCGAACAGCATATGGCCAAGAACATATGATCGACATTCAAAATTAATTCGACCATGCAATAAAAACAAAAAAAACACAAAAAAATCTTACGTTTACACTGCTCGCAGGGGGGCTACACCCCCCCCCTGCACCTCCGGAACTTAAATATACCAACTTCGAGATCGCACTACAGTGTGGAAGATGAAAATCTTTCCATTCCGCACTGTACGGAGATGCCGGTTCCACATGATCTACATTTCGAATGTCAATCATATGGTCTCGGCCATATGGTCTTCGACATTCTGAAATGTCGACCATGTGAAGGGGACCCATATATATATATATATATATATATATATATATATATATATATATATATATATACACACACACACACACAAGTTTACAATCAACACCTTGAAAGACATTCCATCAAGTAATGACTTATTTGACAAATAAACTTGAAATTTCAAACATTGGAAAGGCACAAAGATGAAACTGGCAATGTCGACAAGTCCATTTTCGACATAGTTGACATTACCCAACATAACGTACTGGCCAGACATGTCCAACTAATGTTTTGCAGGGGGCAAGCCCCCCCCCCCACGCCTCCACACTCCCTGCTAATTATATATAAATACTCCGAGATTGCACTGTAGTGAGGAAATGAGTACATTTCTTGAGCCCCACTGTAGTGACATCTTCATGCAGAACACTGACTTCACAACAGCGAATGCATGCTAGCATTCGTGGTTGTGGAGTCGATCATGTTTGGTTCATTTTTATGCACATTTCCAAACTACACTTCGAACATCTCGATACCCTGCACTTTGTCAAAGTGATTGTAAGCCATATATATATATATATATATATATATATATATATATATATATATATATATATATATATAGTTTTACTGTAAAAATTTGATTTACCAAAACATCGACTCCAAAAACATCAAGTCCACAACAGAGAAGATTTACAACATTGAACTCCTGGAGCAGTAAATTTCGCCTCTGGGAAAAGAACCACTTGGCCACAACTGACTGCTGCCCTGTCTTCCACTATAGTGCGATCTTGGAATTGTTATATTTAGGTAGGGGGGTGTGGAGGGCAAAGCCCCACACTCCAGTGGGTTTTGTTTATGTATAATTTTATTTTTCTAATACGATTGTTTAATTTAATAATTGTGTTGTTTTCCTCAGTAGAGGCCAAGTACTTGTTTGCCCAGAAAATAACATATTTATTAAATTAAACTTACTATATTAGAAAAAATAAAATTAGGCATAAATAAAACCAACCAGAGTGGGGGTCTTTGCCCTGAACACCCCCCCATGTGTGGGGTTTTGTCCCCCACGCCCCCCCCCCATCTAAATATAACAACTCGGAGATCGCACTATAGTGGAGGATATGGCAAAGTTAGTCAGTGGTAGCCAAGTGGTTCACTAACCAAAAAAAATGTATTTCAGTGCAAAAAACACTAGTAAACATTGAAAAAAGAAGAGCCATGACTCTCAGTAGGTAAAGAACACCACAATCCTTTAATATTTCCACAGCAAACAGCAACCACACACAAAGCAAAAAAGAAAATTAAACACTTTAACAAATCACTGCATTTTTCTTTTCTGCTTCTGTGTTCGGTTGCTATTTGCTGTGGAAATATTAATGGATTGTGGTGTCCCTTACCTCCTGAGAGTCGTAGCCAAGTGATTCTTTTCCTGGAGGTGTAATTCGCCTTTCCAGGAGTTTGTTGTTGTAAATCATCGCTGTTGTGGTCTCAATGTTATTGAAATCAACGTTTTGGTAAGACAACTTTTTATATATATGTGTGTGTATGTGTATGTATACATATTCATACACACACACACACACACACACACACACACACACACACACACACACACACACACACACACACACACACCAAGCACATATGTAAATACACATGCGTCTGACGGAAAACTTCCTTTTATTCAAATTGCCCAGAAAACTGCAATTTAATTTCTTAACTTTTTTCTAGAAGAAATTATAAGGTATATATTTAAACATGAATAAATACTCATAACCATTTTCATTTTCTTTAATTTTTCTTCTGCCCCATTCAAGACCAACCCTGTTACAAATATTCCTCATATTGATCTGGTACGTTCAGAAGCTGGGAGAGTCACTATCTTTTGATTACAGTGAAATTTTTTAAGTATTTTTCATGTTAGTATACATACACTGAGATACAGAAAAGCATTTTTTATGTTAGTATATATACCCTGAGATTCAGAAAGGTTTATCACACTGCATATTGTCTAATTTAGTAAACCTAAGCAATTCATAGACCACTCCCCCACACTTTGGTATGTGGAAACCAGTGGTAGCATGGCAAGAGGCACTGCTGGGGAAGGTGAATGCAAATATGGATGCAGTTAATGCAAATTAGCCATATGATTTCCTTCAGAAATGATGACATTATGCAGTAATGTTTTAGAGTGATTCAGAAACTCTTTCTTCCAAGAGTCTTTCTTCAATGTTATTTTAGATGTGACAAGGAAAAAGTGTCTGAAAAGACAGATATGCATATGGGCCATGGTCATTCCTTCAGCTACAGTGGAGTGTTCTATACTGTACGGAAATGGACTTTATTAAACTGGTGCACCACCAATAGGCACACAGATGGGTTGGTGTCAACCAAGCTCCCATATTCATGATTATCCCGAGAATGAAGGACCATTTCTCCTGTTTGGCAAGAGAAACCAAAATCTTCCCAGCCTCACTTGAAATATATGTAACGCATAAAAAATACAATGGTGTCATATTTTACATACATAGCCATCTCATCATGTTTTTCTTATGACAAGTTGTCTTGAAGAGAATCTACAAATACTTCAGACTTTTACATATGAGTCCAGTCTGGGTCTAAATCATATATTAAGTCATATATATTCATATATTAAGATGAAATCAGCCATGTAGACATCTTTTTTACAAAAACACAGGGATGGACTGAACATCAAAAAAGGTTACACATAGAAGCTATCAAGCTTTATAAAAATTGACATAATTCCAGTATGCATCCCTTTTAATTATGCACCATTAAATCCCAAGTTGTCTGTACGTGTATATCAGCTAGATACCTTAGTTATACGTTAAGAAAACACAACAATATAAAGTTCTGATCCTAAGCAGATTTTAAACCAATAATGCTGTTTATAGTATTTTGGAGAAGTGAATTACAAAATAGTTTCTAATTTTGATGATTATTTTCATCATAACAATAAAAATAAAGAAACATGTGTAAAAAAATACTAACTTAAAGCTTCAAAGAAACTGAGCTGTATTTAAAGTAACATATTCTCAGGACATACATATGCCTGGGGATTCAATAAACTCTGTATAGGCTTAGCATAAACCCTACATAGAGTTTATGTGTTAGCGTGATGAACAGCGGTGCTAAATACATATGTATGCCATGCATCACACTTACACGAATGCAAGCACAGTTTTGTGGCCAGCAACAGGAAACCATGTAAAGCTGCACAAGCACCTCCATACATGTAAACCTATATACCTATGGGCAAACTAGGTCTGCAGGATTGTGTGTAAAGCCACAACACCTATCAGGGTTTAATATAAAACAATGTATACAGTTTTAACACATTATATGAAAGTGTAGTAATTGCAGAGTAGTGTGCAAACCTGTTTCATGCATACTGAATAAAAGTTTTGCTAGTGATCAGGAGGGGTACATAGACTGCATTAGAAATACATATTCATGGGAAGTTTGTATATTGAAAAGGGGCACACACCTAAATTGTAGGAATGAACACAGGGGAAGAGAGCAGGTGAAACATGATAATGTACAGCAGATGAGTGTATATCATTGTAAGTATACCACAAAGACAAGACAGTTGTATCATAAACAGTGATCACATATCTACATGATACAGAAAGTATTGCAGTTTGCACTTCCTCTGTGGTTATAGTCATATCATCAAGCAGTTATTGTATATTATGTGACTGTCACACATGGTGACAGATTGATGGAGAAGATTTTTCATGATATAAGTATCCTGACATGATCACTGTAGAAGCTATTTATCAAGGACGGCATATACAATAGGAGGTAGGTGTTATACTGTGAAGTTATGCAAAATGATTTGCCAGAATACGAATGTATTGTCAGCATAGGTCTCAACCAAGTCAGACATAGCAACAGGCTCAGGGACAACAGTAGATAGAAGCATGCACAATAACGGACAAGATCGGAACAATAACACAGGAAATCTGTGTCACTGACATAACATATGTGATTGTAATTATGCATAGTTCTGCAAGAATACACTTGTGAAACTGTCATATTTTGTCAGTAATCTATGAGTGAAATCAAGCACACCTTCCTCAAAACATAACATCTTTTGGAGGTGTTAAGAGGGACACTGTTACACCTGTAGTTGTAATCACAAGCAATCTTGGCTAGTTGACAAGTTTGCATGGTATATATATATATAAATGTATATGTGTGTATATATATATATATGTATATGTATATATATATATATATATATATATATATATATATATATATATATGTATGTATATGTATATATATATGTATATATATATGTATATATATATGTATATATATACGTATATATATATGTATATATATACGTATATATATATATATATATATATATATATATATATATACGTATATATATATATATATATATATATATATATATATATATATATATACGTATATCTATATGTATATATATATATATATATATATATATATATATATATATATATATATATATATATATATATATATATATATATATATATATATATATATATATATATATGTATATATATATATATATATATATATATATATATATATATATATATATATATATATATATATATATATATATATATATATATATATGTATATATATATATATATATATATATATATGTATATATATATATATATATATATATATATATGTATATAT
The DNA here is from genome assembly GCF_019279795.1 of Protopterus annectens. Taxonomy (NCBI): domain Eukaryota; kingdom Metazoa; phylum Chordata; order Ceratodontiformes; family Protopteridae; genus Protopterus; species Protopterus annectens. The sequence goes on from NC_056732.1 coordinate 963,016,532, forward strand.
ATATATATATATATATATATATATATATATATATATATATATATATATATATATGTATATATATATATATATATATATATATATATATATATATATATATATATATATATATATATATATATATATATATATATATATATATATATATATATATATATATATATATATATATATATATATATATATATATATATATATATATATATATATATATATATATATATATATATATATATATATATATATATATATATATATATATGTATATATATATATATATATATATATATATATATATATATATATATATATATATATATATATATATATATATATATATATATATATATATATATATATATATATATATATATATATATATATATATATATATATATATATATATATATATATATATATATATATATATATATATTTATATATATATATATATATATACATATATATATATGTATATATATATATACATATATATATATATAGATATATATATGTATGTATATATATATATATATATATATATATATATATGTATATATATATATATATATATATATATATATATATATATATATATATATATATATATATATGTATATATCACAAACCACACTTTCATGAATGTAACCCATGCCATCAATGTTGTCAATCAGCAATGTATTTACTATGTGCATCACAGGAACATGAAGCATACATGCATCTTAACACCTTGAAGGGGGTTCTGCTCTGTCAACGCCTAATGGTTATGCATCAAAAAGAGTACTTACATTGTGTGGGAGCTCACTATAGCAAAAGTGATACACTTGAGTAACTCACCCTGGAAGATGTGTTGGGAGGTACATGCAAAAGGGTACATTGTACTCAATTATTGGTGTGATGAGGGCTCAGAACAATGGGATAATAATGCCCTTTGATGTAGATATCACACACATACTCAGGAGTTGTGCTACATAAAAGGGATTAGTTACCATGTGGACACATGCTGGTAGACGTTTCACATTCCATCTACCTGAGTACACAGGTCACATACCACTTGGTCTGCACAGAGGGGTGTGCTCTCTATACTGTAATTAGCTTATGTATTTGCTTTCATAAGGGAAATAATCCCCCCCATGAGTTTCTGTTCATTTACTGTGTATCCATGGCTCTGGCAACAATCCTTTATGTGCGTGTTAATAGGTCCTGCATTATACCAATAGAAATCTTGGAGTGAATGATTGTTCATAATTTGCAATCATCCAAAAAGCTGGTTAGAAACAGGATGTTTAAGTTCGTCTTGGCATCTGAGACTTAAATAATGAAGAAGACAAGGTCTAGTACAGAATCCTGAGGTATGGACCTGGTCACTAGAGTCAAGATAGAGGCAACTTCATGTACTTTGACATAAATGTGTCCTATATGCAGTGGTGGCTGGTGACTTTACATCAAAGGGGGGCTGCAGAAGACAGCTGAATGGGTGGGATCAATTGGAAGGGGTGTGGCTAACTACAAAGGGGAGGGGCTATGTTCAAAAATATAAAAACTGTAACTTTAATTAAATTACGCTGACCTGGGTGCCAAACCGTCATTATGAGAGTCCAATCAAGACAAAATGAAGTGTAGAAGAAGAAAAATATTTCAATGCATTGACTGCATGACAGCTTACTTAATATCTAAATGGAAACAAAAAGGTTGTGAGGCATGAAAAAATAAATTACTTTTAAATACATTACTGGAAACCAGTCAAAATCAAGTATAAGAAAAACAAGCAGCACTCAATTCAAACCACTTTTCCTTGCACTTTAGCTCTAATTATAATTTATATTCAGCTTTATTAAAGTACCAAGTAACATGCTGAAAGTAGCAATCTCTGTGATACCCCCACTTGTAAAAATGTTTCTTATCCAAAAAAGACCTGCTGCATGACAACTATCTACTTGTTTCATGGGGAAAACATGATCAAAGTAAAAAAATGAAAAGCAAACAAGAAACAAGCTCAAGATACATTGCTTAAAGGATTACTGTACAGGTAATGGACCACACATGATAGATTGACATTCTGTTTGGTTTATAGGTAAAGCCTGCAAAGATGACTGCAAGTCTCCAACAAATGTAATGAGCTTCTTAAAATAATATAATCCTGTCCTTTATTACAAATACTGTCATATGCATTTCAATTCCCAAGGCTTATACATTATCTAGTTATGTATATTCTCTGTATGGCAACAACAGAAAGGCTTTCAATGTTGGCAGTTCTTTAACAGTATGCTTATTAAAGCTTACTTGCATCTTACAATCTCAGACAAGCTTACCTGGTGGTCATTAAAGCATTGCTACTTAAACACAGAGCAACAGGCACTTTCTGAGTAATAAGCATAAATCAACAGTATAAAAATATGACAGAAACCAGAACATTCTGCAAAATCAAGGACAGAATAAAATTATCATTTGTGTCGACCTTGGATGGGAGGATACTCTGCACATTTACACTGTATAACTGCTCCTTGCCTTGCTTGGACATATTCAGAGTCACTACATGAGGGAGTGGGGTGTAACAAGTATGTCACAATTTGAAATGTCTCTGGCTGACTGTGATGGCCCTGACACATTTGTCATACCTCTCAACCTCAGAACAAGAAATATGGACAGAGACATACATAGAAATGGGACAAAGGCCCACAAATAAGGATATTTTTTAAATTTTGCTCTTATAAACTTAAAAAGATAATAGAATAGTAGGTCTTGCATTAGTATGAATTTTCTGAAAGGTATGAAATCTAAAACTCAAATGTCTGTCATTATTTTCTAACTTCAGTCTTTAATGATTTGCCACCAATTTGCAAAAAAAAAAAAAACACAATTTTATGAAAAATTGACCAAAAATGTGATGCAAAAATATAAAATAGCCACACAATACAGATGGGAACCTGTCAAAGAAGAGACACTTTTTTAATATTAGTAATGCTTACTTGAGCAGCTGACAAAATAAAAGAATCTGCATGCATTTCTGAAATAAAAGTAATCTATAACTCTGATTATTACAGTTATTTCTTATTTGTAAACCCTCCACGTTTTCTTCCATAATTGCTATTTTGTGGTGGGATTATTAGGGGAAGAGCAACATTTTGAGCCAAAATCAGGGACAGTCGAGAGGTTTGGATATGCCTAATTCTATAAAGCAATTTATTTGCATGTACCTCTCAACCTGTTAATGCAGGAAATCTGGACAAGGCTAAATATACTGGGGGAACATATAAACAGTGCTATAAATTGTTGCATACACTGAGACAATTGATATAATAACAGGTCTTGCTTTAGCATGCATTTTTCTGAAGGTTATGAAGTCTGAAACTCAGTGTCTGTCATTATTTAATGACTTAATTCCTACATTATTTGCCAGAAAACCACGCATTTTATGAGGAACAAACCAAAAATAAAAAGCAAAAATCTATTCATTCTGTTCAGTCAGGGCTGTCTTTGAGTTTGCCGCCCTTCTCCCCTCACAAAAGCATGGTCAAATGGAGCCTCCCACCTGCAGCCATTCCAGTGAATCATTACTTGGCTATTTCACCCCATTTACCATAAACACTAATGTGCATACTGCTTTACTTCTACGACGATTTGGACTTCATTTGAAAGTTTTATTTTGCATTTTACAGCACAAACACTAAGACATCTGCTAAATAAAGCAATGCAATTTCACAATGAAAACAGACTTAGCTTTAAAACTTTTTTGCCCTTGAAACTCACATTAATTGAAACAGCATTGAAACCCACATTTAAAGAAAATACATTTTGCCAGTGGCAGATAAAGATTAACCTTGGGCTGTTTTCAAATCATAGGCCCCTTGCACACGAAACATACATGTGGTCTTTGCTATACCTTCCTGATTGTTGTTGTGTCTTTCAGCTTTTCCTGGTTAGGGGGTGCCACAGCGGAACTCCAGTCTGCTAATGATTGGCAGTAGATTTTTATGTGCTGAGGTGCCGGCACTGATGTACAACCTTCAACGTAGGTATGCTCATTCACACATGTCTCCACACAGAAGTCGCTCTAGCTGAGAATCGAACAGGACAACGTCTTACTGTGAGGTGACAATGTTACCGCAGCACCACCACCTGATTGTATTAAATTATATTACTTGTACAATATAGTACAGTTGTTAGAGGGCATTTTAAATTTGTTTTGAACATTTTTCCAGTAAACAATGAAACAAAATGCATGCACCAATAATGACAAAATTGCCCAATTCAGAACATTTTTCCAGTAAACAATGAAACAAAATGCATGCACGAATAATGACAAAATTGCCCAATTAAGAACATTTTTCCAGTAAATAATGAAACAAATTGCATGCACCAATAACTACAAAACTGCCCAATTCAGAACATTTCTATCATAAAAGTCTACTCAAACTTCTACAGTCGACCAGTATCAGTAAATATGCACAATCTCTGAAGAAGTAAACTTCATCTAAATAATTCCAAATTAAAGAAATATGTAACTAATGAAGAGGTTGCTGCTAGCAAACAACTTTATACTTCATTGTTTCATCGACAAATAAAGTGCCTGTTGCCCTTGAGGAATACATTGCCTAAGTTTCATTATAAAAAACAATAAGCTAGCAATATTGCAATAGGGAGTGGATGGCAAACTGATAACAGGTTCATAGTTACTAGGTATCTTCACCAAAAGGACTGCAGCATCCACCTCCTTTACAATGCAGTACAGTATCAGCAATGCATTTATCTACTATGGGAGAACACACAGCCTACTGCATCAAAAGCAAGTATACAACCTATTGTGCTATTAACAATACAAGTCAACTTTGCATAAGCAGCACTAAACTTTTGTTTCCCTGCAGCTCTCAGCTTCTTGTAAAATCTACTTGACACTCAGCTGTATCTCTGAACTTTGCAGCACAAGAAATCTGGAAAAAGCCAAAATTTAGTGGGGGGGGGCAAAACACCAAAAAACAGGGACACATTTTAAACATTGCTTGTATAATGTTGGAAAGTTGTTAGAATAAAATGCTGTGTTACCACCATACATTTCACTGCCAAGTATTGAACCCAGGGCCCTGTACAAAACAGTCAGAGCAACATACCACTATGCCAAATAATCTGCTTTATGAAAGAAAGGAAGACTGAAACTTAAATGGTTACTATTTAGTGAATTCAGTTCTCACCATAGCTGTCAACATCTTAGCAGAAAACACCCGAACAAAGCCAATAATCGGGGAATACAGCCCCCAAACATATTCAGTGAGTTTAGTTATCACCATAGCTCTCAACCTTGGCACAAAAACTTTGGCAAAGCCAATAATGGGAGAATACAGTCCAAAAAATAGGGACAATTTTCAAATATCCATCGGGGACACCAGAGCAAACCCACAAAAACACAGGAGTACATGCAGCCTCCATGCAGAAGGCACCCCAGCCAAGAATCAAACCAGACAACCTGTAGTTAAGGCAGTAATACTACCACTGCACCACTGGCTGTGCTAGAAACAAAAATACAGAAACCACAGATTTTATGAGGAACAGAACAGAACAAATATGAGGCAAAAATTTGCAATTTTTTTAAAAATGGTGGTGGGTAGAGAATTCAGGCTCTTGCCACTTGGGCCCAAGGTGCAGCATTCAAGCCTTATTCTCTACCCACCACCATGTAGCAACTGGGGCATTTCACACACATGCACACACTACCTGAGCCTTGAATCCATCCTAGCAGGGGCTTCCACTGTGAGAGCACCAGCCTCATCTTACTATCCTTCCCTCAGTAGCTTCAGCCTGCACCAGCCTCGTTGTCCTATCCCATGAGAACACCAGCTTCAGCCTGCCTGTGGACATTGCAGTCTGATCCCCTTCCAGTCTATTGAGTTCTAACTGCATAGACTGCTTGGAAAATTTAGACTTGCACATTGCTTCTGTAATCCGGACTGCTTGTGGAAACAGACTGGATTCTGTGCACATGCTCCAGACTGGTTCACCAACAGTCTGAATATTGGAAAATGCTGCGAGTGTGCATGCATGATGTTCTGGGGACTTGTGGTTTTGATTTTTATTTATTTTTTCGTTTTTGTTTTATTTATTTTTTCATCTTTGTTTTATTTTCTTTTGTCTTATTCATGTTTTACAGCTGGGGGGGGGGTGGCAGTCCTGCAGTCTAATAGCATGAGCCACCCCTGCCTGTATGTGATCCATTTCTCTATCCACTTGGTGATGTAGGTGTCTATGCCCACCTGAGACAGTTTCTCTGTAAAGCCTGACTGTGTATTTGGGTCAAATGCCTTGGCCAGGTCAAGTTATGCAGGATGATAGTGGTTTCCTTATGCATGTCCCTGGTGACCTTCTTGAAGACATCAAACATATTTAATAGTCATGATGTAGCCTTAACAAATCAAACATGGGTTTGGTACACAGTTTGGAGATTACCTGTGTCCTTTTTGATAATGTCCATGATGACTCATTGGTCTGCCTCACAAATAAGGAGCATCAGAATTATTGGTCAAAAAGTCCATGCATCATGTGATGCCCCCCTGTTCAGATGGATGACTGCTGCTGTACACTCTTATACAGGAACATAGGCTATATGGAGGCTGTGTTTAAGTAGGAGCCAACTGTGTCTGCTAGGTCAGGTTTTAAGTCACCCTATAGGAAACCTGTGATGTTGTCATTGATTCTGTGTTGTTAGCTATAGAAAGCACACAGATGAGCTGCACTCCTGAGAAGATAAACTGAGTAAAGTTGCATGCATACTTTAGCTAAAGGCCAGTGGTGACAGAAAAGTGAAGTGCGAGACAAACTGTCAGCTAGCAGATTGTCTATTTTCTCTGGTTGAGTATGGCTGGTGGCATCCACAAACAGCTCTACATTAATTGTGTATTCCCCTTAATATTTCACACTTACTTAAATAAATGATTTATGCCAACATCTCCAAATAACCCTTAGTTATGCATCACTTGCCACACAGTGATACTGTTCATGCAATCATACAGGTCTAGCAATGTCATGTAATTATATCAATTGCACAACATATGCCTATATGTTTTTTCATTGGAAAGCTGTATTTGAGTGGCTTGATTACATATAAGGGCACATTACAAATGAGTTTCTTGTGGCTAATGCAGAACAGTTATTGACGCAAATGTTGATAGTCACACAATGGTGCTGATGACCACTACAATAATTTGGGAATATCAACACAATTGTGCATGCAATGAATTCCACAAGGTTGCGATTGAATCAAAACATGTGATATTTTTGTGTATATCACAACATACAAAAGAAGACGTGTATGTCCATGTAATCAGTACAAATTTATACCGATTTATGTTGCAGTGCATTTACTGATGGTAGGTATGCACATGCACACATGTCCCATACTGCAAGTGTCACTGTGATGGCTGAATGTGGACTGTGCAGAATGTTGATCTGCTCTACTACAGAAACACATGCCTTACTAAGCCAGCAATATACACAGCATCATCACAGATCAATGGTTCTCGGAAGGCATATTACCACAGCTATTATGAAAGGAACATGTAATCAAATGTCAGCAGTGGCCATCAATAACTTACCTCACATCACAAATTGTAATACCCTCTTGTAGGCCTACCATACATCCATACCTTAACATAGCACATGTCAATGACAGTAACAATGACATGTGAAATGTTCATAGGGTCAGAGGACATTAGTGAGCTAACAGATAATATCACATTAATTCCTATCCATTATTTTTACCATTTAAAACACACTCCACATATCTATATGACTGAAGATAGTGTGTATTGTTTTAATTGCTGTACATAATGCCACTGTACATATGTGATATGTGTACCACACCATGACAGAATTACCAATCACACCATGCAGTGTTCTGGAGATGCTTGCTGAGGCTCATGGAATTTCTCTGCTTCATGATGAGTGTATGCATATTTGACATGAGGACATCTGCCACTCCTCTGTAGAAAGGATGTCATAAGGCTAGATGAAAAAAGAAGATCATGGCTGCATAGGGCTATGTTAATGATTCTCCTAAGTGACAATGAAATGAATAGCAATTCACAAGATCATACAATGACTGTAATGTATCACCAACCACTAATACAGCAGTAAACTGGGTCTGATTTGAACATTACACCTGCTTAGGTATAGAAGATGGCTTCCATACAATGTAACACTAGCACCACCACATATGTCTGACTTTAACACTATCACATTGCACTTTATGGAATATGATAGCATCATTGTATGGAGAGAAGAACATTTGAGATGAGTGTCTGATATGAATGTGGACTCGCATATTGATGTAAAACTGCCTGAAAAGTAATATATGAAACTGTATATACTCAAGTTGCCTGCTGTCTGAATAAAAGCCTTATAAATCTATGTAAAATTGCTTGAAAACATAGTAATTAATGTTACTACCACATCACAGGCTTGTCTTGAATACTGTCAGAGTGCATGTTATACAAGATGACATCATCTGTGTATGTTACAAGAAGATGTTTGGAGAAGGGTCTGACATAATTGTCGATTCACCTGTCATTCTAAAATTGTCACCATACTGATTGTTGAATGCAAACACAAACAAGTTGATCACAAAGAGAGTAGAACCTATACCTGACTACCTACAGAACATAGTACTTAATGCAAGTACCACAGCACAAGTCTGGCTTCTACACTCTCAAACAACACATTATAGCTGATAGCATCAGCAGTGTCTTGTCTGACATGCTGGTGAAAATGGTCCCTTCAATTTCATATAGGTGAGCACAGACACATACACACACAAACCAGTTGACTGTAGTGAGAGTAGAACCCCTACCTGACTTTGTACAGAGCATAGTACTTAACACAATTGACATACCACAAGTCCGGTTTCTATAGTATCAGACAACACTTTATGGCTGATGACATCAGCAGTGTCTGTTAAGAAAAAGATGGTAGTAGGAGTGTTTCAAATGCTACTCTGAAATGGTCTCTTGATTGTCAACCAAGTGATTGCAAACACAGACACACACCAGCTGATCGCAGTGAGATTGGAACTCCTACTTAACTAAATATACCAGCTATAGAACTCAGTACTTAATGCAAACACTACAACATAAGTCTGACTTTTACAATGCTGCTGGACAACTTATAGTGGATGACATCATCATTAGATGTTTGAGAGAAGATGTTGAGAGGCTTGTAAGGAATGGATGGGTAGAAATATATGACTGTCAAAATATTTGCACTCCATTGGAATGATTTACTGACAGTAGAATACACAGTTACTCTCTTCTGAAGTATGTATTTACCTTCTTATAGTGGTCTTTATAGATTATGCCAACATCATTATATGATCTGGTTAACATATTCTGCTATGAGAGTGGTTGGCAGCATTTGGGTACATACATACATACAAATATTTTAAGCACAGGCATTAATGCCCTTCTAGCCTGCCAATATACCAAAACACATGTTCCCATTATAAGTGTAGAAGCTATACTTAAAATATCTAAACTTGTACTTTCTTTATTGTAATTTGGTAGTCTGTTCCATGTATCATTTGCTTTCTCAGAGAACTAATTAGTACACTTCTCATTCTTATAAAATACTCTATAAGGTTGTCTGATGATTCTCTATTACTTTTTGATAATCCCAAACATTCCCAGAGATAGTTGTCTCTAAATGACCTATATACCTGAACAAGATCTCCTCTTAGACATCTATAAAGAGACACTGTACACATTCAGATATTTTAGTCTTTCATAACAACTTCAATTTTCAGATGCATGGATTCCCTTGGTATATTTCCGCTATACTCTTTTTAGTATACTTATGCTTGTGCTCTTATACGGTTTCCATATTGTTATTCCATACTCAGGTTTGGGTATAATGTAACTAACAAACACTGACTTCATCCTTTCTGGTTTCCTAGACTTTATAAATCTTTTTATACAACCTATAGTTCCATAGCTATCATTAACCAATTGATTGGTATGATTAGAAAAACTCAAAGCTGGATCTACCCATACACCCAGATCCTCAAATGAATCTGCAGTTTCAACCACTGTGTGCTGTATTATATATTCACTTTTCAATTTATGCTCCCAAATCTCATATGCTTAGGTTTTGATGTCTTTATCTGCATATTATTTTCCTGAGTCCAAATGGTCAATTTGGTCAAGTTATTTTGCAGACATGTCTTACCTGTAACACATGTAATCAGTTTATCCAATTTCAGGTCATCTGCATATAGACTGTAGAGCACCTCAGATGAAAAAGCTAAGTTTGAAAGACACAATCTAAACAAGTAAGGGCCGAGGACAGAGCCCTGTGGGACACTCTGATTGTAATCAAGCATTTCACTTGTCCAATTTCTGTATGATACTTGCCATGTCCTATTTGTAAGCAATGCAGCTATTTATCTTATCAAGGATACATTGATACCTAGTTGTTCTACTTTATTAATCAGTGTTTTGTGTATGACCCTGTCAGATGCTGAAGTTAAATCTATATAAATTACATCACAGCACAATTGTTCATTCAGAGTTGTTACTATATTATACATCATGTTACAGGCGGTAATGGAATGGATGTACTATTTCCTGTTGTGTTTCCAATGTGCAGGTATAATTTATGAGACAGCTTGTCAAACTAGATGATAACAGCTGTTAGGGGTGCATGTTGCAGACATGAGACATATACAGCTGTTTCCCATTACTCACTTAAATTGTCACATACAGGCACACATTTTTTGTGATCATATTTGTAAAGAATTGCTGCCCATATTAGTACAAGACAATCTGAATGTATGTTTTCATTAGAAAGGTTTACATGTTATGTAACAATGCATGTTTGTATTTATTTCTGTAGTGTACTTGATATTTGGGAACAAGTACTCAGATACCAAGTTTCAAGTGCACGTGTGCAGGTAACACATGACTGAGTGCAAATATGTGTTCAGTCAGTAAAAAGTGCCTTCACTTTGGTTGTGTTTTTACATGGACTTTAATGGGATAAAAATTTACTAGATAGTAAACATAAGCAATGCATGCTAATAAGCACTTTCCATAGCACACCACCAAGCAGCTGGTTTGTGTGATCAATGGCTAAGTATTTGCACATGCAAGACGTACATTTAAGGACTCTAGCTAAACATGAGACATACCTATCCATACTGGCTATAGTGGACACAGATAACTGATACTATGGTGTTCATAATTACTTCATATTGGATGTGTTGTGTCATACATTGTATAACCTTAAAACATCTATACTTCGTTCCCCATTTGTGAGCAAAGTGATGAGCAAATGTGGGTCTCTGTTTCATTCAGAAAAGAGTTTTATTGGTTCACTTTCCAAGAGGCACAGAAGTCAACACTTTGTACAATACTGAGTGGAAGAAACACACCTGCTGCCTAGATGACTGTATGACAGCAGGTTTAATAACACTGAGAGCTTATTTAAAGCACAGATGATACAGGGTTCTAATCCAGAGCAATCTAATATTTTTACATATGTATTCATGATGTCATTAAATAATTACATGTGATAATTATTGGAAATGTGAGAGAGAATGACTTCAGTGAAGTACTGTATAAAAAAGCAGTACTCAAGTGATTTATGTCAACAGTACACATATGGCTTTGCATATTTATACATTCATCAGTCTAAGTAAATATTATAGGAGATGTTTAAAATGAGTGCCTTTATTCTACTTTAACTGTGTGTCTCCTTAGCTCACTGAGTATAGCCAGCATTGAATGGAAGTAATGGCATCATGCCATAGGAAGTGAAGAGCCACTCACTGTTACTTGGCATTGATGTGTGATGCCAAAAGCTGTGAAAATGCAGTGGAGACAAAATGAAGGGCTTCACTGGATATTCCTTATGTGTATCTGTATTGTGTGATTCTATTTCTAACCAGAATAAAGGTGTAAAAATGGGGTAGATGGGAAAATGGAGAAATGAGGGGCAAGCAGGAGGGAAACAAGGAGAAAGCAATATAGGAATGTGCAGGAGGGAGTTAGGAAAGAACCATAGCTATCCACTTATTCAACAATGCAAAATGCATATGTGCAGAATATTGGCTGAATATGGACTGTCACCTCAACAAGGATGGGTGACAACAGTGCAGTTGTATTGTATAGCCAAGTGGACCAAATGTGTTGACAGGACACGTGAATTGAAAAGCATTGTATGGAATGATTTCTTTTTGGTGGGGGAGCAGGTGCCCATTTTTTATTTTTTATTTTAGTGAGAGAGGAATGTTGGGAAAGGGAAATAGGTGAGGAAGCAGATGCAGACAAACAGGACAAACAAGACAAGAGATAGGGATGGTGAGGGACACAACAGGTTGGGGGACACAATGATTGGAGATAGAGAGGGGACATCAGATTTCCATGCCCGTCAAATGTAGGGACAGTAAAGATCTAGTCCTCACCCTCAGAAAAGCACTCACTCGAGGCACTCCTTAAAATGGGGAACATCGACATCTGTGCAGTGTCAGAGACCTGGTTTAAGCCTCCAGAAAGCACCCCTGAATTACCAGGCTATAATTCATACCACACCTTTCGGCCAACTAACTTGGACCAAAACACTAAAGGCGGAGGTGTGTCCATATTCATTAAGGATATCCACATCTTCAGGCTAGTTGCTCAGCATAATGCATCCAAGATTATTCAAGTGCAACTAACTCTGGGCAAGACCGCAATCCAAATTGTAGCTTGCTACAGATCCCCCACCATGCCCCAGGATTCCCACTCCTCATTTCTTGATACACTGGAAAATATTAGGGTATAACCCAACACCCTAATAATGGGTGATTCCAACTACCCTACCATTAACTGGGAAAAATATTTATGTTCCAACTCTTTTGCTCAACGTTTTCTGGAATTCAGAAATTCCAACACCTTGGATCAACTTATCCACACCCCACCAGGGGCAGCAATATCCTAGACCTGGTCATTACCAACATGGGTGACTGGTGTTCCACGCCAATGGTCAATTCCTCATTGGTCAGATCCGACCACAAGCTAATCACCCTAGGCATCCATATCCCACCTCCACCCCCCACTAGGGAGACTACCATAAAAAATTTCTCCAAAGCCAAATTCGCGCTTCTTAAGATAGAAGTGGAAAACTTCGCAACACCCATGCTGATGGACAATAGAGGTACGACTGCTGAATCCTACACAAATGCACTTTATAAGCACTTACACGAGTGCATGGATCGTGCTATCCCTAACAGAACCAAGATGCTATTTTCCAAAAAAATGAAGCCAATTTGGTGGTCCCCTGCCATAAAGAAACTCTACAACAGAAGAAAGAAACTGTTGCAAAAAAAGAGTAAAATCCCATGACTGGAGGAACTCCCTGGTCAGCTTCAGTAAGAAGGTGAGATCCCTCATAAAATCCTCCAAAACTAGTTACAAAAACAAAATCGCCACTGATTCTATAGACATCCACAAAGAATTCTATAGCTATGTCAAGCATCTCAATGGCAACACTCAGATTTACTATGAGTTACAGCACAATGGCAATAAATATACTGAACCAACTGATATTGCCAACATCCTGGCAGATAGGTTCAGTGCTAACTTTACCCCCCCTCTCACCCCCGAAAGGACCCAACTCTATACCAGAAGAATGCAAAGTTCCTGTAATCACAGCTGCACAGGTAAAAACCACACTCTCAACAGCCAGGGACGCAGCATCCATGGGACCTGACAGCAACCCAGGATGCGTTCTACACGAACTACAGATTGAACTGGCACCCCACCTAAGTACCATGCTCAATCATAGTCTCACCTCAGGCTTTGTGTCCACTGAATGGCGTACAGCAAGGGTTATCCCACTCCGCAAAGGGTGAGCCTCCACGGACCCTGGGAACTACCACCCCATTAGCCTGATGAGCCAGGTCTGATAGGCCATAGAACGTATCATCACGGAACTTATAAACAAAGACATTGGTAATCTCCAAACTCTGGACCCTACCCAGTTCGGGTTTGTAAAAGGCAGATCATGTCTCCTAAACCTGATAGACTTCTTTGAAGCAGTCACCAAAGCTGTAGACAAGGGTAAGGTGGTTCACACAGCCTATCTAGATCTCGCCAAGGCTTTCGACACCACCCCCCACTCTGGAATTATAGATAAACTCACTAAACTAGGTGTAAATCCCTATGTCATAAGATGGGTTTCCAACTGGCTCACTGACAGAACCCACATTGTGAAAGTAGCAGACTCCAAATCCGACTTCAGACCAGTGACAAGTGGAGTACCACAGGGTTCAGTCCTGTGTCCTCTCCTGTTTGGTATCTACTTCTCTGAAGTACAGGCTAACACAGAAGGTCTTTGGCTAACAAAGTTCGCAAATGACTGCAAACTAGGAGCCATAATTGAAACTCCTAACGATGTGGACATCCTAAAAAAAGGGTCTCACTGAGACAGATGCCTGGTGTCATAGCCATGGCCACAAGCCCAATGCCAAAAAGTGCATTGTCATCCCCTTTGGTAAAAACTCTGTACCCATGAACTACCACATAGGCGGTAGTCTACTTAACATTGACAGTGTAATAAGAGACCTTGTGACACAGGTGGACAGTAGTCTCTCCTTTAATAACCACATCATCACAATAGTCAGGAAATCCTTCTATGTGGCACACCTCATCACAAAAAGTTTCTCATCCAGGAAAAAAGAGGTCATTGTTCCCCTATACTCATCACTCATTAGACCCATTATAGAGTACAATGCCCCTTTTGGTATGTACGTCAGAAGACATCTACAATAACTGGAAAGGCCACAGAAATACCTCACAAAGATGATTACTGGCCTCAAACAGATGCTCTACGCAGACCATCTCAAAACAACTCCAGCTTTACTCCGTTGCATATCACCTACTCATAGGTGATCTCTGCCTAACATACAAAGCTATGTCAATCCCACAGCTGTTGGACATGCTCCACTTAAAGAAATCCCAATCCATCCAAGCTACACGCTATAGGGACCTAAACCTGGTCACCACAATAAATAGAACATGCTGGAGGGATAGATTCCTGTCCCAGAGACTCCCCATACTCTGGAACAAACTACCTACCTACCTATATCAAACAAAGCTCCTCATTAGCACTCTCCAATAAAAATCTTGATAATTGGATGGGAAATAGCAAATTCACCCCGGGGATCACTTCTGTGGCTCTCCTCAATAGTAGCACAGGAAAACAATTTTCTTGGATGGTTAAACCTATGGTGCTTTCCACAACCTCACATACCATGCCTGGCATCTCCTGGTGGGTGACAAAATCACCACCTTTGCCAATACTCCTGGAGGGTACCACTGCACCAGCTGCCAGGGTAATGCTATCTGATGTGGAGGGCCCAAGTAGTGCAGGGGCTGCAGAATCAGTGCTGTCAGGTTGGGTCCCAGTTGTGCTGGGTGTCGGTGCAGCAGCTGTTGAAGTGAGGAAAGGCTGAGCTACACTGGTTGGCCTACCTCCATGTGCTGTAAATCATTTTGTGAGTTGTCAGAAATTGATGACATCAGAACACTGTAGCCACACATCTAAAAACAAAAAAGAAAGATAAGGGGTGGGGTAAGAGAAAAAAAAAAGGAGATAATTAGTACCATCATATGTGGCATATAATAAATTACTATGATAAATAAAATAATCCTACTTTTACATTAACTATACTTTTTAACAACTATAAAGTATGACTGAGGATTGTTCTAAGTAATCCTTACAATATGCATATATTGCAGATATGCTTGATCAAATAATACAGATTAAGTTAACAGCATGGCATGGATGGCAATTTTGTTGAAATTAGTATGTAATATTTTTAAATTATTGTACTGTATATTTGTTACCAGTAGGATATGAACCCACAACATCTGAATACACTATTACATTTGACTCCTACAGCTGGATTGAGCTACAGACTGAAGCATGCATGCTTTATTTACAGTTAAATTATGTGTGCTTAATGTTCTAATAATGTATTCAAGATCAATACTTTACCTAAAATAATGTTATTCTTTTATGCTGCATACATATCCCTTGCTTCTCTTAGTCTTTCCAGTTGGTTAGCATGGGCATCTCTGTTCACTGCTATCTCCTTGGCAGCAAGAGAAAAAGGAGAGAAAAAGAGAAGAGCATTATGCATACTAGTCTTAGCTATATCCAGGTTTCTATCTAATTCTAAGTGTAATTATCTGTATACTTACACAACTGTAGGATATCAGCAGTTCTAAACTCATCCAGCCAGTGGTTCAGTTCTTCCTGCTTGCACCTTTTCAGCTCATTACACTGGTGCTTGCACTGCTCTTCACTGAATTGAATGTCAGCCACACTGGATACAACCTTCCCCAGACTATTCCAAGCTTCAGATTTGTATTGAGACCTTGTATAGTCCTCCTGCAGTAACACATGGCTGTGGGGCTTCAGGAGGAGTGCGATGAAAATTATGGACTCCTCCACAGCCTATCTTTGAGCCCTAATTTGGGCACCTTCCCTTTTAGCTCCTTCCATGTTTGCACAGGTCCAACAGCAACAGTTAAGTGTTTTCCTGCCAATTCAATATATGTTGTTTTACAGCTAGAGCGCAAACCTGAACAACCATGCCAACTGTGTTTGCATGGTGTTAAATGGAGTGTAACAGTGCCAGACATTGAGCAAATGGTAATGTGACAGTTGGCATTAGTTTTTGGTTTGGATGCTGATGTAACTGTTTGCTGATTTAAGTTTGCAGACATGTATTGGGATTATAAATGTTATGACCTGACACATTTTTGGTGATTTCGCACTGATAAAAGTAATCTGTACAATGTGGGATTCAAGCCTATGTAAAATAGACAAATCATATTCTTCCATATAGGTGTATTTTCATCCTTGCTACAGAGGAAGTGCTTGTCAAACATGCTCATTAATCATATATACACAGGACAGAGTGAGGGGTTAACCATTTATGTGTCTGACCTGACTAGCTCCCGGTTTATACATTCATGTGTGTGCCACTGTCTCTGAAGTATGCAGTCCATCCAAGGCCAGAAAAGACTATTATAATTACAGAAACATAGTTGTCAGTATAGTCTGTCACATATATACTTTATATGAGCTCTAGTGCTATACATAGTTATTGTTATTTATAATTATGTTTACATTGTTCTTTATTATTTAAAATTGAGTGGACAAGCATTAAAAAAATTGTGAGTGTACTAGATTAGAACTCTGTCTCACCTGTATTGTGAGCATTAACTTATACCATTTGCCACAAGTACAGTTAGGCTACAACTGTGTTTTTTACATTCATCGTTATGCAGAGTGCTCATTGCAGCTGAGACCTTGTTTGTCTGACCTGCTCATTAGTTAAATATAGTGGATATAAAAGGTTTACATATAACTGTTAAAATACCAAGTTTTTGTGATATAAAAAAAATGAGACCACAATAAATCATTTCAAAAATTTTCCTACCTTTAATGTGACATATAATCTGTACAATTCAATTGAAAAACAAATAAATCTGTTAGGAGAAAAAAATATAAAAAAATAAAAAATGTACAATATACTGGCTGCATAAGTAAGTATGCACACCCTTTAATACTTTGTTATGTGGTCACACTCTTAAACTAATACTCTGTTGAAGCACCTTTTGATTTAATTATATCCTCCAGTCTTTTTGGGTACATACCTGCCATCAATTAAAGAGACTCTGATTAACCCCAAATAAAGTTCAGCTGTATTAGTAGGATTTTCCTGACATTTACCCAGTTATTTGCTACAGCAAAAGTGATGATTCACAGAGAGCTTGGAAAGCATTCAAAGGATCTCATTGTTGAAAGGTATCAGTCAGGTGAAGGGTACAAAAACATTTCCACAGCATTGGATATACCATGGAACACAGTGAAGGCAGTCATCAAAAAGTGGAGAAAATATGGGACAACAGTGACATTGCAATGAACTGGACGTCCCTCCAAAATTGATGAAAAGATGAGACAAAAACTGGTCAGGGCGGCTGCCAACAGATGTACAGCAACACGGAAGGAGCTGCAGGAATTTCTGGCAAGTACTGCTTGTGTACTACATGTAACAACAATCTCCCGTATTCTCCATATGTCCGGACTATGGGGTAGGGTTGCAGGATGGAAGCCTTTTCTTACACAGAGAAACATCCATGCCCAACTAAAATTTGCAAAACAATACATCGTCTCCCAAAAGTATGTGCACAAATGTGTTATGGTCTGATGAGACCAATGTTGAGCCTTTTGGCCTCAACTTCAATAGGTATGTTTGGCAGAAACAACACTTCGCTTCACCAAAAGAACACCATCCCCACAGTGAAACATGGTGGTGGCAGTATCATGCTTTGGGGTTTCTTTT
Source organism: Protopterus annectens (assembly GCF_019279795.1). Lineage (NCBI taxonomy): Eukaryota > Metazoa > Chordata > Ceratodontiformes > Protopteridae > Protopterus > Protopterus annectens. The sequence goes on from NC_056732.1 coordinate 963,034,908, forward strand.
CTTCAGCTGGAACTGATGCTTTAGTCAAGGTGGAGGAAATTCTGAACAGTTCCAAATACCAGTCACTTTTGGCCCAAAACCTTCAGGTGTCTGCTAGAAATCTGAAGATGAAGAGGAATTTCACATTTCAACATGACAATGACCCCAAGAATACATCCAAATCAACAAAAGAATGGCTTCACCAGAAGAAATTTAAAGTTTTGGAATGGCCCAACCAGAGCCCAGATCCAACAGAAAATCTGTGGGGGTGTGCTCAAGAGATGCCCTCACAATCTGACAGATTTGGAGCACTTTTGCAAGGAAGAGTGGGCAAATATTGCTAAGTCAAGATGTGTCATGCTGATAGACTCCTACCCAAGAAGACTGAATGCTGTAATTAAATCAAAATGTGTTTCAACAAATTATGAGTTTAAGGGTGAGCACACACAACAGAGTATTAGTTTAAGGGTGTGCATTCTTATGCAACCAGCATATTGTACGTTTTTTATTGTTTACATTTTTCCCCTAACTGATTTTTTTGTTTTTCAATTGAATTGTACATGTTATAGGTCACATTAAAGGTGGGACAAGTTTTGAAATTATGTATTGTGATCTCATTTTTTTATATCACAAAAACCTGACATTTTAACAGGGGTGTGTAAACTTTTTATATCCACTATATATATATATATATATATATATATATATATATATATATATATATATATATATATATATACACACACATATATATTTACACATTAAAGGGTTGAAAGGGTTGAGTGTTTAACCATGTATGTGTGTGACATAAAAGTTCAGAAAATAAATGTTTAATTGTACAACCATAATTCTACTGATACACCCAGTCACACATTTAATATTATTTCTGATATACTGTGTATGCTCAATGCACCTGTTAAAGATAGTTATTGCTATGTGTAACTATTTTTCTAATGTTAATTTTTATATAGAGTAAACTAGAACAGCAGTAATAAAACTTTAGCCTTTGTTGTATTAAAATCCAGGCTCACGTGTATTGTAGCCCTTAACTTACACCTACTGCCACAAGAACAATTAGGCATCAGCTGCATATTTTCACATTCATTACTATGTATGTGTCCTGACCACTGTGCAATGCCACTTAGCATGTTTGCATTGTGGCAAACAACATATGATAGAATGCATCTGTTATGAAATTGACAAGTGTCTCATTGGGGTCTGCAGGTGTTTTGGACCTGCAAATGCTGTTGACATCACACATGCATCCTTTTTTGAAACTGACAAGTGTCTGCTCTTGTCTATAGGTGTTCTGGACCTGCAGGTGTTTTGAAAGCTTGATGACCATCTCACAATGTCAGTTTACGGGTTTGCACATTGGAAAGCAAAAGCTGTAATAACGTATCCATTTTAAAACTGACAATGTCTGCTTGTTGTTTGGGACATTAAACTGTGTTTGTGAGAAAGTAAGTGACACACAAACATGACAGGCAAAGCTAAACCTGCATTATTTTTGTAATATGTTTTAATTAGGTTTCATCATTAAAAGTTAAACAGGGGCCTTTAACCATGATCTAAATATACTATATACTGTATGTTTTATCATATTTACCAGGTGTGCTGCGCACACACACACACACACACACACACACACACACACACACACACACACACACACACACACACACACACACACGATTCACAGTTGTAATTTATGGAGTTATCATACAAGTGACTTCACATTCAATTTTACATATTTATCATTTTCACTGTGTTTATGCTAAGCTGCTCAATGCATAAATATTAATATAAAAATAACAGAAAAAAGGAAATAATTATAGAATACAGTTTAACACACATTAATGATTTTTAAACAGCTCTTGATTTGAACTGTCAGACTACTGAGCCTACAAAACGCAGTAAGGTGTTTTTATCTCCTTTTGCTACATAACCAGCTTTGAAGCAAAAATGAAAATCATTGTGCATATAAGCAAGTCCCATTTCCACCACAGTATTATAAAGACATATAACACTTGTACACTTTCTTTGTTGTTTGTGCATGTGTTACTTGCATATTTAGTGCAATGAATGATCACACAATCTATTATGAGTACTGCTTGCACCAGTGCAGCTGTGTCTTCTCTTTATATTGTCTTCCTTTTTCTCTTATGTGTGCTGTACTCTCATGCATGCAGTCTATAGGGTGTTTTGCAGCATTGTGCTTAAAATGTATAACAATAGCTCATGACAGTAAAATAATGTTTTCTTTAAAGGGAGGAGATGTTGGCTATTAGTGCATGGAAACTGAGAAATGGGTGCTGCCCACTTCCATTTCAAAGCTTGCTACAGTTATTTCTACACTTTATAAGTGTTTCCTGGCTGTCACATCCACTGCAGGTAGGACATCTGAATTGTTGCTGTGTGTTCCTTCTCCCTCCCACTAATCATTCTCATTTGCAATCCATTAACAACAAACACTGAGGTAGTGCCTACACTATATGTACATCTGCTACACATTGCAAAGGTTTGGGATTCAATAATTCTATTGAGATCACACCTCATTTGCATCTTCACCATGTTTACAGGCCTGAATCTACACCGTAAGAAGGTAATCGTATAACTAGGGAACTTGAAGGTGAGGGGATTTGTGTATTTGTAGAACACAGAAGATTTGATTTATCTGCACAGAAGGCTTCTGATGTTGCTAAGTCATTGTATTTTTAAAAGTAAATGCTAGATATTTTAACAAGTTACACAGAAAGCTTTGTATATATATATGCAATAGGAGATAAAACTGTTATCTGTATGCTGTTCTTATAGCTCACTCTTGGCATGGACATTTTTGTCATACATTGACTTTTACAGATAGACAGCCTTATTGACTGTCATTACAACTGGTATTGTTAAAACTGGTTAACATACAGTCTTCTGTTTTATTTCATGGAAATGTAAAGTATAATATTTTTAATGACAGAGGGGTGTTATGGTTCTAAGATGGTCCAAAGACACTGCCAGAGGAGTGCTGTGCACAGTGAGAGGTGACTAGGAATTGTATACAATTGACTTTTGTGTTATAAATGTGTACACATTTTGTGGCAATTGTGTGGAAATCATTTATAACAAGAGCATTATTTGTTATTCCTTGGATTGTACAAACTGTCATTTTTTCCTATTGTTTTGGGAGTGGTGGAGCCAACTACTATTTGTGCGTTGCCACAGTAGAAGTTGTGTTTTAAGAGTTTTGCTCTTGCAGTTGTGCAGTCTTCTTGGTATTTCCTTGGTAAATAATATAGTACCACATTGGTATTCCTTGTTTTGGGCTAAATATTGGTTTGTGTGTGTGTGATAAGTTACACACACCACAACCTTATCTCACACACCTTATACTTAGCTACATATGCAGGTCACAGTATGCAAGGATCTGACATTCATTTGTGTTCTTATACATTTATTGTCAAATTCCGTGTTCAAGACTTACCTTGACAGTCCAGCAGTTACAAGCATTTTACTTCAAGGATGTGACTGTGCAATGCTAGCATTACACAGCAGCCATTACGTGGATAAGTAACAGTTTTCTGCATTGCCTGGCATCAATGTTACTGTACGTATGTGTATATCTGTGAGCATGTATGCTATCTGTTTCCTCTTGGCCAGAGCAAGGGTATGTTGTGCACACTTACATCTGCTACACCCACAGTGGCTGGTGGTTCCCCCTCTGACTCCTCACCTGTGTGTGACTTTGACAACCTTGCCAGTGGTGGTAGGATGTGTGCCTCTTCCCCTTGGTTTTCCTGCTGCAGCAGAATAACATTGTGAACAATGACACAAGACAGTGAAAATGTCATCACAGGTACTGAGATTGTAATGCAGGGCTCCCCCCAATGTATCTAGGCACCAGAACTGTAACTTTATCAGCCCAAACACATGGTCTATGATATTTTTATTTTTATGAGCATGTGACATGTTATAGCATTCTTCCATGTGTGTGTGTACATTTCTGATGGGTGTCATCAGCCACAGCTCCAGTGCATACCCTGCATCCCCCAATTAATTGCTCTGTGGGATATCACCCCTGGAAAATCTGTGATAAAAAATGGGAGTTGAGCAAGCTATGTGAGTCCTGCTAACTGCCAGGATTGCCAGAACACACATTCATGATGACTTCCTTACATTACACACAACCTGGCAGTTAATGGAGTGGAAGCCCTTTCTGTCCATGGACACCCTTCCCTGTTCCCCAGGTAGTGATTTGATTTCAATGTGTGTGCAGTCTATGGCACCTAAGGCTTCAGGGAAGTGTGCTACAGGGTAGAAACCCTGCATAGTTGCCACTCTGTCCTTGGGTGTAGGGGGAAACTGTATATGATCATTAGCATGTTCTGGCATAGCATTCAGGAACTGCTGTATGATTCTGGATGCTGATGCCTGTGACACCCCTAGCACATCTTTTGTTGGTCTTTGAAAGGCTCATATAGCTAATATTTTAAGTCCTACACATATCTAAGTCTCCACCAGTATTGACTTCCCACAGTTTGCCCTTGTTCTCAGTTGTGGTCAACAAAGGTTGCAGAGATCATGTAGTGTGCCTCTATCCACCCTGTAGTATTTTTCAATTTCCATATCATGCAGACCATGGAAAGCTAAGCACCCTTCTTCTTCTTGGCTGAGGTCTATTAGCAGCAGCAACAGCATAAACTTGGGCCTCTTGCACACGCACATGTATAAGAGAAACTGCAGCCACTAACATTGTTTCTGTGTACAGACGTTTCCTTGGCTATATTCCAATAGGTTTTAGAATTTGCAGGGAAAACCTACTTGGAGTCAACACAATTGCTCTATAACTTATTGAATAGCTCCTCTATCTTGTATTGGATAATTAGCATACAATTTAGCTGCTAATTACCATGCCACAATGTTTACTGTGTTTGTGTGGCTCTATACACCATGTAGAGCCGGAAGCAGAATACAAAATAGTATGCTATCATATGCACGTCATACCATGACATGTATACAGTCTTAGCAGACTATGCAGGCTTTATTGCATCCACACCAACATCTGAAATATAATAACCAATAATTCATGCATTTTAATAGGTGGCAGGCAAGTTATGAAATATTGGACAAAAATTAATCATCAACTTAACAAAAAAGTGGTATTGAAAAAAAGACCACAGACACAGATAAGATTAGCACAAATAAGTGAGGAAATGACATTTGTATGTAATAGTTGTCTCTGTTGTAAATATACTAACAAGACAAATTATTTTAAACATCTTCTAACTGGCAACAAATGCATCTTTTACATTTATGTAGGCTATAGCAGAGATGTGGTGGTATGCATAACTATGTTTAATTTAGATAAAATATTTTTTATTTAGGAAAAACAGAAGGTTATAAGTTCAAACTCATTGGGCCAGATTTACGAAGGCTTGCACGGAGTCTAAGAGTAGTGTAAGATGGCAGACAGCCAATATGTCTGCCGAGCGATCCAGCAATAGCCAGCAGGGGCGTGCATGAGAGCTTCTAAAGTTACTCTTGCACGGACAGTGTTATGGTATGCAAATTACCTCATTTGCTGTTGAAAGCTATGCAAATGAGGTAAATTTGTTTTCCAGGAAACACTAACCTATCCGTGGAAGAGTAGTGTTATTTGCAGAAATGTACTCTTTTGGTAACAGACTACCGTTCTGCAAATAGGTAAACGGAGCTATGGCAGCTCCAAATAAAGGATGCATCTAGTTGAGGAAGCATGTCAATGGTCAAATATAAGGCTATTGGCATTTGCAAATGTTTTAAATCCTTAAAATCCTTTTTTTTCCCCCTGATCGCCGATGTTTAAGCATAGCGCAGCGCCGCGCAAACATGCTGCTCTTTAAATAAAATTAAACAAATTGAAAAATAGCCAAAAATTAACATTTTCACTAAAAAGCTTGTTCTGCCATGCAGGTGAATGGCAGGCTGAAAACAACATGGCCACTGAGTAGTGGTTGCTAATGGGGGGAAGATCAGTGTGATTAGTAGGCAATCCTATGCAAATGAGGATAAGTATAGTGAATCCCAATTTTCCCCGGTATATGAGCCATGTCTCTAGAGTGTATGTGTAGGAGTAGGGGAGTAGTAGAGTAGATGATAGGTGACATCATGAGGTGGCATGTCTGAAAGACTGTAAGCTGATTGGAGCAAAGTGGCTTGTGTTTGCCCTGAGTTGCTCAGGATTGCAAGAGGCGTGTCTACAGTTGTCCGAGCTGAAAACAAGAAACCAAAGGTGTACGCCGTGGATATATCTGAAATTTCTTGCAAACGTGCTTACACCATGTGTGAGTGTGTGCGCTTGTGTGCGCACATGTCGCTTGTTTCCGTGGCGCTGCCCCTTGTGGAACCAGAAAGGGAAAAAGAAGAAAAAGAAATAGTAGGACGTTAACTAAGGAGAACTAGCAGAGCTGCCAGGTGAAATATGTCAGAATCAGACAATTACACAGGCAGTAGACTAGCCCAGCCCAGCCCAGCCCAGCACTTTAAACTCTGCAAACAGCAGTCTACCCTGTTTTATTCCCCAAGTATTCTGCAACACTGCAGTATGCAAAGAGTGAAAACTTAAAAAGCTTAAGTCAGTCAAAATGTTAGGGGCTGCTATTGCTATCATAAACCAACATGTGCAAGATGCTGAGGATGGTGATGTTGTGAATGCCGCTGAGCAGCCCACAGTAAGGAGACAGAGAAGAGTGTACAGACCCAGGGTAACGTACAAGCGGCTACATGAGCTGGAGATATTGGAGCGCTATAGAGTGGACAGAGACTCCCTGCAGCAAATTGTTGAGCTGTGCTGGCCATGCCTCACACAAAGAATCAACAGAGGGGAACCCATCCCAGTGGATACCAAGGTATGTGCTGGCCTATGAATACTAGCTACAGGTACCTTCCAGAGACCAACTGGTGATATGATGAGGGTTTCCCAGGCATCAGCATCCAGGGTACTGCACCAGTTCCTGGATGCCATGTCAGCACATGTCAGTGAGCACGTATATTTACCAAATTTCATTGAGGCATTGGCCAGCAATACGTGTCTTTTCCACCAAATAGCAGAATACCCTGAGGTAGTGGGTGCAATAGACTGCATGCACATACACATCAAAGCACAACCCGGTGAGCGGGGTAGGGTCTACATCAACCACAAGGGCTACCCCTCCATCAACTGCCAGGTCGTGTGCGATGCCCAGGGCATAATAATGAATGTGTGTGCTGGCTGCCCTGGAAGCTATCATGATTTCCACATCTGGCATCTGATGCAGCTGTACCAGAGATTTGCCAATGGGGAAAAACCTGACGGTCACCTAGTGGGGGTTGCTAGATACACACTGTAGCCGTGGCTGATGACACCCACCAGAAATGCACACACACCCGAACAAGAACTCCATAATGAGGCACATGCACAAACAAGAAACATTATTGAGCTTGTGATTGGGATGCTCAAGTCACGGTTCTGGTGCCTGGAGACATCTGGTGGAGCCTTGCAGTACTCAACAACTACATGTACAAAATTGTCATGGTATGTGCCATGCTACACAATATGATCCTGCAAAAACAGCTGTAGCAGGAACAGCATGGGGTAGGGCCAAATAGCCCCCCATCATTGCCAAGGCCTGCACAGGCACAGTGTGACTCAGAGGAGGAACAACCTGAGCCTACCCCAGTAGGCAGAAGGAGGCGTGCCCAGTATACCTTGGCAAAGAGGCAACGCATAGCACATACACTGACTCAGTAGGAACCCTGGAAATGACACCTCTCTCTGACTCGCACATACAATAAAAGAGATGCCTAACTTGACACAACCTGTTTTCAAACATGTATAGGGAGTGTACTATGTGTATCCGACATAGGCAGCCCTACAGCACCACCTGAGGCATGATTGCTCTATTTTAAGCAATATAATCCAGTGCTAAGCACATTTTACCACTATTTAGCATATTTAAGCACAATTGCATGGAGCTGTGTTCCACTCAAACTAGCGCAACGTCGGGCAACATTGAGCAATGTTGGGCAATGTTGGGCAAAGTCAGGCAAAGTCAAGCAAAGTCGGGAAAACACGCTCACACCTGCTTTACTGCTCATTAACCAGTCAGGTCTGCCCAGCAGGAAAATAAAAAGCAGTGACAGGGCTCGAACACAGGATACTGTGCACTATAGTCACAGTACTGAACCACTAAGCCATGACAGCATTTCACTGGCACAGACACAGCAGGACAATTGTAGACTAACACAAACACAAACAAATGCTGTATCATGCCCTCTGAAGAGGCATATGAGTAACTTCCCCCCAGGCCTATGCAGACAGATAACAGCAGGGTAGGCTATGAAGTCACAAACTAATATATGTGAAATTTCAAGCTAAGATCTGTAGTACAGTAGTATGCCTCAAGCTGGTACGATAGGCAACAGTACACACTGAAATGGAGTACCTGACATAGCAGTGCAGGCCTAGCAAATGTGTATAAGTGTCAGGTAAACCCCTCATCCTATGTACACCCACAGTAACAATCAGGTGTGCCCCCCCGGGTATTAATGTACAATTAATAGCTGTCCCCCCTCTATGTAGAAATGTTGATAAGTCTATGCAAAGTGACTCATGGAAGCCCTGCAGGCACAGCATGCTTCCTGTCGATGTACAGCACAAAGGTGAGCCCTGAAGTAAAAACCAACTTGATTTTTTACACAGATGTAGTATATATGTCCATACTGGGCATGATCACACACTTAGGCCATGTCTGAGTACAGCAGTGGGCCACACATATCTGGCAGTTGCAGTTCTTACCCCAGAAACGTGTCACTATTCACCAATCCTGCCTTGCGCATACAGTTATATGAAAACAGACCCATATAATATGTTGGACTCCTGTCATAATCAAGCTATGTACTACAAGTACTTAAGTTGTTCAAAGAAAGTGAAAATTCAAAGAACATCAATAAATCTCCGATCAGTATCATCAATAAACAATGAGCACTCCTAACATTATCCAATCCATGTTCTGGCAAAAATATTGTCAAATAGTCCATAGAGAACCATTAAGCTTTCTTTCGCTATGTCATAAATATCAATGTAAACTCATATATGTTCTGAGTCAGTGCAAACTGTAAATGAATTCATGTACATGACTGACATTGCCAACATCTTGTCAGACAGGTTCATACATATTTACCCCCCCTCTCACTGACAAAAGGGCCCATTATCATACCTGAAGATTGTGAAAACCCAGAAATCACATATACAATAGTTAAACAGCACTTTCCAAACCTAAAAACACAGCGTCTATGGGATGACATGGTTTCCCTAGCTGTGTCATATGTGAACTCCAAAGCAAACAGACCCTGCACCTGAACAATCTGTTGAGACTCACCCTCTGTACAGGATATGAAACTGTTGAATGTGTTACAGCAATGTTTGGTACACTCTACAAGTGTTGGTGCACAACAGACCATGGGAACTATTGTCTTATAAGCCTATTAAGCCTGATCTGCAAGGCCATGGGCAGAGCTATTGTGAGCCTACAAACAACCAACCCTACCAATTTTGGTTTGATCAGGGGCAGGTCATGGTTCCCAAACCTGCTAGACTGTTTTCAAGGCAGTCACCCAGGAAGTACATCAATGAAATGAGCTACACACATCTCACATCGACCTTGAAAAGCCCTTTTCCAACATCCCAGAGACATGTCATATCCACAAAATCAACAACCTGTGCATAAATATGTATGTCATTTGATGGATTGCCAACTGTTGCACAGATAGATCCCACAAGGTAAGAATTGTGGTCTCCTTTTCAAGCTGGTAACACCCACTGTCCTCCATGGCTCAGTCCTGGGTCCCCTGCTGTCTGGTGTATACTTTTCAGAAATACAGTCAAACACACAAGGGCTATGTTTAGCAAAGTTTGTGGATGACTGCGAAAAAGTTGACATAATCGATGATTGGGACAATAGAGACTTCCTTAAAATAGAGTCTCAGTCAGACAGACGTGGTGTCAAAATTATGGCCTCGAGCTACAGTCATACAAATACCACATAGGTGCCAACACCCTAAATATGGAGGTGATAATAAGGGATCTATGGACACATGTGGATAGTCATCTCTACTTCCAGAAACACATTCACAAAGTGGTTAGAAAATCATGCTATGTGTTCCCACAAACGTTGCATGTAGGTCAAAGGAGGTTCCCTCTTCTCATCAGTCATCAGACCCATCAAAGAGTACCGCAACATACTTGCAATGAATCTGACTAGGCATCTTCAGCAGCTGGAAAGACCACTGAAGTACCTCAACAAGAGAATTACTGGCCTCAAACAGTTGCCCCATGCAACAAGACTGAATTTAACTCAATCTGTACTCTGTTGCATACCGTCTACTCAGGAGATCTCTGCCCAACAGACAGGTCCATGTCCAATGCAGAACTGATGTGCATGCGCTATCTGAAGTAAACCCAAGCTCAATGTACCACATGCTCTAGGGATATCATCATCACAACATTAAATAGAACATGTTGGAGGGATACATTATTAACTCACAGACTTCCCTTGCTTTGGAACAGGCTCCCAACCAACAGTAAGCCAAGTCCCTCACTGACACTCTTCCAGAGGAGCCTTGATGAGTGTATGTGAAACTGAACTGTCACACCATGGATCACTTCATCAGCTCTACTACACAGAGGCCTAGGGAACTAACTCCATGGGTGGTGATAGCCGCACACTCTGTCCATAATAATATATGCCTTCAGGCAGATAGCCTATTGTCTACCTATGTACCTATATATATATATATATATATATATATGTAGGGAGAACACAGTATAAGAAGCCAAATATGGATGAGCAGAGATGTGTGTAAGAGGGTGACCATGACAGGGAGCCATCCAGGACTGTCCCACCCAGCACACATCCCAATGGCATGAAAGATATGAGGTGCACATCTCTCCCACTGTACATAACAACCACCAGCATCTGTAAGCATTACAGTGTATGTGGTCCATGTGCCTGCTGTACAACATGACTGTATAATGAAGTACGCATCTACTATCTTTAGACATGTACCTGTCACATAGGTTCATAGGTATGTAGTAGATTATCTCCACGAAGGCATATATCAGCCTACGCAAGATGTGCAGCTTTCACCACACCATTGGGTAGTCTGCCAAGGCCTAGTTCTAATAGTTAGTACCCTAAGCCCCTTTCTAGTGGGGCTGCTGATGTGATGCCTGGCATGAATTGTCTGTTTCCCATCCACTCATCAAGGCTCCAATTGAAGAGTGTCAGCGAGGGATTCTGTCTGATGGATTTGGGACTCTGTTCCACAGTAAAGCAAGTATCTGGGATACTACTTTATCCCACCAGCATGTTGTATTCATCATTCTGATGAGGTTCATATCCATGGAATGTGAAGGATGACTCAGTGTTGTTATCTGTAGATGGAGCATGTTCAACAGTTATGTTTTGGACATGGCTCTGTATGTTAGGCAGAGTGTGCCTCTGAGTAGGCAGTATGCAACAAAGAACATATTTAGTTTTACCAGTTGTGTTGCATAACATAACTGTTTGAGGCCAGTTAACCTGTTGGTGAGGTACCTATGTGGTCTCTACAGCTGCTGGATATGCTAAGTCGAGTACATCCAAAATGGTGCACTGCACTCAATGATGGGTCTGATGACATAAGAGTAGAGTGCCAACACTACCTCTTTGGATCCTGATGCAAACCCTTTGTTAATTAGGTGGGCCACATAGGATCTCCCAATCAGTTTGGCAACATGGTTGTTAAAGGAAAGATGACTATCTAACTTGTGTCCCCAGATCCCTTATCACCTTGTCATTTTTAAGGGGGTAACACATATGTGGTAGTTTGTGGGTATTTTGTTTTCAACAAAGAGGATCACTATGCATTCCTCCACAGTGAGCTTGAGGCCATGATTCTGACACCACATATCTGTCTCATAGAGTCCCTTCTGGGGAATATGTCTTTCTTCCGGGGAATCTATTATGGCAAACACTTTACAGTTTCCAGCAAACTTAGTCAACCACAACCCTCCTGTGTTGGCATGTACATTTGAGAAGTCTATACCAAACAGGAGGGACCCCAGGACTGAACCCTGGGAAACACCAGTCATTACCGGTGTAGAGTCTGACATGTAGCCAGCAACTCTTAATGTGTGGGATCTATCTGTGAGCCAGTTTGCAATCCATCTTGTGATGTATGGATTCATGGCCAGGTTTGTGAGTTCATCTATGATACCTGACTGGGGAATGGTGTCAAAGGTCTTAGCGAGGTATAGGTAGGCTGTGTTGAGCTCATTTCAATCATCTGTAGCCTGGGTAACTGTCAAATACATCCTCCTAGTTCAGGAGGCGTGGTTTGCATTTGACAAAGCCAAACTGGTTGTGCTCAACTGTGTGAAGGTTTCCAATCTCTGTATTGTTGACTTCCATTATGATTGTCTCCATTGCCTTGCAGAACACACTCGTCAGGCTAATAGAGCATGAATGCCAAGGGGTTTTTGTGGCCCCACCCCTGTGGAGTGTGAAGAACTTTGCTGTGCAACATTCTATGGGTACATATCCTGTAGAGAGCATGTAGAGAGAGGTGTAGGTATCCTTGATAAATATGGATACATCATCTCCCTATGTGCTATGATTCAGGTTCTGATGCTGGAAGGTATGGAATGAGTAGTATCCTGGTAGTGCTGGTGTGCTGTCTGGAGCCTTGAACTAGGTTTCTGTTACTGCACAGATATCAATATTCTCCATAATGAAAAGTGCCTCAAGTGTGTGCATCTGGAGGCTGAGACTTCTGGCAATGAGTAGCATTTAGCTCACTTTGTGGTTATTTGTGTTGGTTATGGGGTTTGGTTTGTCCTGCATGACCGGAGTTCCACACCTGAAGTCAGTGCCTCATTCGTCCCATCTGACCATAAGCTAATTACCCTACATATCTACATTCTGGACCCACACCCCCATTAAGGAAACTATGATAAAATATGTCTCCAAAGCCAACTTCATGCTTCTTAAGACAGAAGTGCTAAACTGCAGGACACCCATGCAGATGGACAATACAGTTACAACTACTGAATCCATCACAATTGCACTTTATAAGCACTTACATGACTGCATGCATCGTGCTATCCCAAACAGAACCAAGACGCTATCCTCCAAGAAAAGGAAGCCAATCTGGTGTTCCCCATGCCATAAACAAACTGCACAACAGAATGAAGGAACTGTTGCAAAAGAGGGTAAAATCCCATGAGGGGAGGAGCTCCATGGTCAACATCAGTAAGAAGCAATTTATACCTAGTTTAGTGGGTTTATCTATAATTCCAGAGTGGGGATGGTGTTGAAAGTCATGGCAAGATCTACATAGGCTGTGTGAACCACCTTACCCTTGTCTATGGTTCTGGTGACTGCTTTAATGACGTCTATGAGGTTTAGGAGACATGATCTGCCTTTTACAAACCCTGATAAAATCCTCCAAAGCTAGTTATGAAAACAAAATCGACACTGATTCTAAAGACAACTACAAAGCATTCTATAGCTATGTCAAGAATTTCAATGGTAACACTCAGATCTGCTCTGAGTTACAGCACAATGGCATTAATATACAGACCCAAATGATATTGCCAACATCCTGGCAGATAGGATCAGTGCTAACTTTACCCCCCTCTCACCCATGAAAGAGCACATCTCTATAACGGAAGACTGCAAAGTTCCTGTCATCACGGCTACACAGGTAAAAAACACTCTCCAAAGCCAAGAACACAGCATCCATGGGACCAGATAACATCCCAGGCTGTGTTCTACACTAACTACAGAAAGAACAGGCACCACACATACGTACCATGTTCAGTCATAGCCTCACCTCAGGCTTTGTGCCTGCTGAATGGTGCACACTGACGGTTATCCCACTACACAAGGGGGGAGCTACCATGGATAAATCCAAAAACGGACCAGCACAATGGTATAGCAGCAAAATTTAATTTGTTGTAGAAATGAAAGCCATTAAAAATGGCTAACAAGCAAGTTAACTGGTTTCGGCTGTACAAAGCCTTCTTCAGTGCTAAAAATCAAACGTTAAATAGTTAAGCAGCTCCCAACATCCTGGTGTTATATAGAGAGACCTTTAAAGGTGGTTTCTAATAGCACTAAGGTGTTCAATAATCCTCAATTTGATTGGCCTGGATGTCTGACCCACATAAAAAGAGGAACAGGTACATGTGGCCAAATAAATGACCCAATCCGAACTGCAATTCCCAAAGATGTTAATATTGTATACCTGTGATGTATTTTTACTTGAAAATTCCTTGAGGATTAGTGAACACCTTAGTGCTATTAGAAACCACCGATTGTCTAATACCCTCTATAAACACACCATTAATCATCCCACTGCTGTTTTTAAATTTGTTATTATAGACAAAATTCAAATGCATAGGAACGTTAAAGCAGGTTGGCATACTAAACTTAATAACATGGAAAATATGTGGATAACCAGGTTAGGGGCTTTGTTCAAACCTGGCCTTAATGAAACAGAATAATATGTCAACCTACTTCCTTATGTATATTGTTTGGGATTTATTTACTTTTAACATTTCATATCTACATGAGTTTATTTTGGTGATTTTGATTTGTATTATTATTACTATATTCATCAGTTACTACTCATGATATGTGTACATTATCCAGTCATTACTTATTTCTGTAATGTGCCTTTAAATGTCTCTCTATATAACACCAGGATGTTGGGAGCTGCTTAACTATTTAACATTTGCATTTTAGCATTGAAGAAGGCTTTGTACAGCTGAAACCGGTTTGCTTGTTGTTAGCCATTTTAATGGCTTTCATTTCTACAACAAATTAAATTTTGCTGCTATACCATTGTGCTGGTCCGTTTTTGAATTTACCCTTTCACGTTGGTTTGGACCGTGCACTTAGTCCCTCGAGTGTGTGTTTGTTTTTTTTTCCGGGAGCTACCATGGACCCTATGAACTAGCACCCCATTAGCCTGATGAGCCTGCTCTGCAAGGCCATGGAATGTATCATCATATAACAGACAATGGTAATCTCCAAACTCTGGACCACAACCATGTTGGGTTTGTAAAAGGCAGGTCATGCCTCCTAAACCTGATAGATGTCATTAAAGCAATCACCAGAACCGTAGACAAGGGTAAGGTGGTTCACGCAGCCTATCTAGATCTTGCCATGACTTTCAATACCATCCCCCACTCTTTTTGCCCTTTTTTCAGTTGAGAGTGGAATGGTGGGGTAGGGAAAGTATATATATTTGGGGAAGTAGGTTGGGGATGTAAACAGGCAAGACAAACAAGATGCATACAGGGGCAGAATATGACACATGTGGTGGGTGAACACCATTGACGGGGAAGGATGTTTGGAAATCGCAACAGTGGAACTGAGATCCCCACCCATGGGCAGTCACCACTGCACCTTCACAGCCCAGAGGGTGGCTGTGCTGGGGGCTGTGTAGGAGGGGCAGGCTCACCTACGAGTCATGCCACTTGTGCCTCAAGCTGGCATAGAGGATCAGTGACAGAACGCTCGATCTCCCTACACACCACAGCCCGGATAGTTCAGAGGGCGTTAGGTGGCCCTCCTCTGCCCACGCTTGCATGGGGGGGACAAGCCCAATCCCCTGCAGCGCTTCCACCTGAAGGTGGCACAGGGCCAACAGAGGAGGAGATCCCAGGCTGGGCACCGGACCTGCTGGTGCCAGGTGCCATCGCCTGCTGAGGTGGGACAGGTGGGTTCGCTGGGACCAGCCTTCCCTTACGTTCTATGTTTAGGAGGATTTAATGAAAATATGGGTTAGTAACAGTCAACAGCATTCCCAATTAGTTATAACAACATGCAGAAGTATTCCCATTAACCCAACACATCAGAGTTCCAACAGTTGAACAACAAGCATGACATATGTATATATAGAACAACAGTGGACATTACAACAGCATGCAGGTTTAAGTGATGGCAACATGCCACCAATATTGTGGTATTTGAACAGGGCACATGCATCAAAATAAATGCAGATATTTATAAACCAATAGGACATATGTCCCAACAAATGTTTTGAGATTAGACATACCCATTGAGGTGTGGAATTGCATTTTTTATGCACATAATGTAGGGTGGAAAATGATAGCTCCATTAAAACTTATATATCCTTCTAGTTTACACTACATTCCTATTAACTGCATTTATATGTCCCCTACATGTATTATTACACTACTCAATTGTCCTTAAATTGTGAAATGGGTTTTGCTAGATCTTTATATACATGGGCTCTATCTGACATACAAACTGTCCAGGATGCAGATGTTACTGCTAAATATTTTGTGAGCTGCTCAGACACACTACTGCTGAGATGGTACACTGATAGCTCTACTTTCCTATACTTATCTAGATATGTTTAGGTGAAATTATCAGTTGTATGTTAACAGCTCCCTACATTTCTGCCAGCACAAAGACATTTCTGGGGAACACAATACCAAGCTACTCATGTGCCAGATTAACCTGTACATGCTGGGCATGAACCAACAGCTGAGGACTGTAAATATGCTTAAAAGCTACTGGCACTCCCTTCATCCACTTTATATGGGCCTACCCAAATGTGCGTTAACAGCGCTTAATACAACAGTACTATTTCTATAATGCAAGAGTACAACATATCAAAGAAAATGACACAGACACACTCCAGGAATTATACCTTTATTAAAGATGTAAAACACTTTTCTAGAGGCTCTCTCATTTATTTTATATAACAGTACATGCAGAATAATTATTAGAGAATTATTATACCTTTATTTATTGTGTTAAAACACTTTTTTCAGGCTCTCTCATTTATTTTACAGAACAGTACAAGCAGAATAATTACTAACCTGTCTGGTGGCACAGCCTTAGCAGCCTATCTGCATAAGCTTGCTGATTCGTAGCACAGACACCTGCAGCTGTGAAGTAAATAAAGTGATATTGAAACATACCTATCCATACTATACACTAGAATAGCAATTCTTACATACTTAATTCCATGGCTACTTACACAGTAGTGGGGCATTTTCCATCTCACGGGCCTCCTGGATCCACTGGTCCAGTTGATCCACCTTGCGTCTCTTCAGGTCTGCGTTGTGGTGTCTGACCTGCTCACCAGTCTGAAGAACATCTGTGGCACTTGTGAGCTCATGAGCTAGATGGTCCCAGGCTTCCATTTTGTATTAGGTGCCCTGGTACTGGCCCCGTAGGAGTCTATCCTCATGATTTTGGACAAGGAGCCAAACCATTGCTTTTGACTCCTCAATACCCCAACGTTACGCTCGAAAATGAGAGCCCTTTCCAGCACCGGCCATTGCTGCCTGCAGATGGGAGCTACAATCAGTTATGGCAAGTATTCCCATCTATGGAGCTTAAATGTGCATCATTTCCCACACTTATTTGTGATTGGCCAGTTTTGAAAAAATGCAGCTGAAGGTACACCTGCTTAGCAATGGGCAAACTTCCACTGATATGTATGTGTGTGTTGAAAGTGCATGCTTATGAAAAGCTGTCATGGCTTAGTGGTTCAGTACTGTGATCATGGTGCACAGTATGCTAGGTTTGATGCCTGTCATTGCTTTTTATTTTACTACTGGCCAGACCGGCTAGGAAGTGTGTCTGTGTTTAGCCGACTTTGCTCAACTTTGCTTGATGTTGCTCTACGTTGCGCTACGTTGCTCAGTGTTGCTCTACGTTGCTCATCATTGTTCCCCGCTGCACTGGTTAGCATGGTGCACAGCTCCGCGCAAAGCTATTGTGCTAGTTAACGCAGTGCTCAGCTACGAGCAATTATATTTAAATATGCTTAATACTGGTAAACTTTGCTTAGCAGTGCTTCACATTGCTTATGATACGTTACTTATGCATCCATCAGTATGCATAACCATTTCACCTTCTTATATATATATATATATATATATATATATATATATATATATATATGTATATATAACATTTGTTCACTATTACATAGGCCATTTCAATGCTTTTTACTAAAATTTAAATGATAAATGTCAGGAATTATTTTTATATACAGATTTCCAACAGAAAATAGAAAGGGGAGTGGTGGGAATTGAACCGGGAATGCCTCCTCTTTGCGCGAAGGCTCTACCACAATGCTATCGCTATTTTGCTTAATTTGCATATAAGTTTATTATTATCCTCTTTGATGTCTAAACTGCTAACTGTAGCTAAGCAATGGGCAAACCCACACAAACACGCGCAAATATGGGCAGCTATATCGGGAATAATAAAAAAATAAATAAATAAAAGTTTTACATTTTACAATTGCACAGGGGTTTGGAATGTGGGGGAGTGTAGTGTTGGGTATGTACACATTTGAGTGGACTCGCCCATGCCAGTTGACATTTCCCAATTGAGAGACTTGCAGGGGCGTGGATTTTTGGACTGCTCAGCAGTATGACATGCCCCCTGCACTCGTGCATGCTCCGTGTTAGCCTTAGAGTTGAGGCAGCATGCCCTCATTAATATGCATGGCGCACTGCCATCTTACTCTTAGACTGGCGTTTCCGTGTAAGACTAATCTAGTCTTTACACGGAGGATTAGTGAATCTTGGGGTGCAATTTTTAAATTAATTAGTTATTACTAATGTGTTGATGCATTTGCTATGTAAATGCTTGGTTTATAATATAGTTGCTTACATATGCTTGTGTGCAATAAATAGTCTAGTCTCAAGAAGAGCAGCTTATTTGAAAAGTGAGTTTGATTTGTTGACAGCAATTTTTAGCTGTAATATAAAGGCAGCACACTACTGCTGAAATAGCTTCAAGACATAGATCTTTATTCAGCTGCTGACTATGCCCCATTAGCTTGTTGATTTACAACTTCTAGTTTCCAGTTTTTATTGGCGTGTCATATGGAATAATCTGCTGTACCATGATTTTTATTAGTACACTTTGTAAATGTATTTGACTGATTTGAGTTTTGTTTTTGCATAGTGTTTGATATTTTTGATATGAGTTATGATTAGTTCATGCCTCATAGTTTCTTGCAGTTTATAAGACAGAAAAGTATTCAATCTAATTTTGTTTCATTGGTATGTCAGTAGAATTGACCAGAGGAAGGATTCTGTAAAGTTTGCTTAATCTGGCACATTTTGCCAGTATCAGCTCAAAAGTTGTAGGTAAGCCTGTAATATGTAAGTATGCCTCACATTTAGAAAACTTTGGTGTATAACAAAGTTTAGGAGCAGCATTGGCTCACTGTCAAGTAATTACAGTCACTCCGTAAATCATGAAAATTTTCTCATAAAGTTTGAGGTGCAGTAATAAAGTTACAGATATTATACTATCCTAAGCTAAGGTGCATGGCATTTGTAAGTAATACATATCCTCATCAATCTCTCCAGTAAGTCCAGAGCCAACTATGGATGTCTCTGCTAGTCATGTACTAATAAACTATACTTGCTTGTACTTCTGGATTCCAATGGAATCTGTAAAATTGTTAATAAAAAAATTAATAAAGGCAAAGGACAATCATGGCCACATCACCACAGCTAACAGTAGCAAACAATGGGTGGTGACGTGTGGGGGAACACAGGTACATTACATACCCAAAGAAATAGGGAGATAGAAAAGCAGAGGTGGGGTATAGGTTAAGAAGAGGGACACAGAACAGATACTGTATGTTGGAAAAGGAAACTGCAAGGGACAGTCAGTGAGGTATGGGCATTTTTTTTTTGGTGGGAATAGGCCCCATTTTTTAATTTTTTTTTTGGAGAACAGAAGGAAAGGAAAAGGCAGTGAAAGATGAGGAGAAGGACATTACAGCAGGTATGCACATATAACAAATATCACAAGACAGGACAGACAAAAGGTCTCTCTATAACATGGGCAATGGAATTTTACAGGCAGGGTGGGGATGCATACCAGCTATGCTAAAATGCAGAAATACATATGTACTTGTGCACTATTATTTTATGACATGTTCCAAACTGTGTGACAGTCATACCTGGAAGTGTATGACAGATGGCAGCTGTGTGTTGTAGGGTAATAAATAGGGGTCACAGTACACAGTGGATAAATAATTCAATACCGAACCACCTGTCAGCAGTGCAAGTATAAGCCAATCAACAGCACAGATGAACAAATGTAGCACATGGAATGCTGGGGAATACTAACAGAGGACAGAACAGAAGCTATCACTATGCATGTTAAAGCTAAACAACCAAGCTCAGTGCCAAACAGCCATACTGTAGCAAAGCAGAAAACTGGCTGCTAATTACACAAGTAGGTGTACACAACACAAACAGATGTGTAATGGAATGCATGTGTCACAAACATATGCCATGCCAATGGCAATACACAGGTGCAGACATATATGGATGACCTTCATTGGCCTAACAGGAAACTATCAGAAAGCAATGTCAATACACATGCACACACCAATATGTAATAATATACATTCTGAAATCTATGATTAATGTTATATAACATGTATCAGGTTGTGCACATGAAGTTCGACAAATTACAGTGGTCAATATGTAGCACTCAAATATAACATGAACAAGGATGCATTACAAGCAATAGCCAGCAACTTGTGTACATATCTTCTGCATTTAATACCCATAGGGTTGACTCAAGTTGACCTTCTAACAAAAGAACTATATGAAAATGGAAAAGGATTCTAAGGAAGGTGAACATATACAATGCATATGTGCAAAATATTTGCCATAACTACAAAGGTGGAATGGAGGTGGATAACATGGGCTGACATCAAGGTGGACATTGCAGCAAAGCTATGTAGGCAAACAGTATTGTAGAGCAACACTATGTAAGGGGACACATTGCAAGTGCATGTATAAACTGCATAGGGTGGTGTTGAAGTCAACACAAATTACATTCAAGTGAATAACCAGTAGAAGACACCCATTTTGCTATATTTTAATTTTACTATAGTTACAAGTTTACACCACATGGTAGCATTTTGTTTTGTTTTACATTCAAACGAATGGCCAATGTATACCACATGGGCAGACTGTAATGCCAAAGTCAACAAAAATGGCTATATAGAAATCACATGCCTACAGTATTGTGCAATCATATAACAGCAACACGACCATGTAAACAAGCTAAGAATGAGTATGACATACACATAGGTACTGTCATGCCAATGTAAAACAGCATGCAGAATAAACACCTGTGGTTAGATGTCACTGACCTTGGTTATGACTGGGTGAAGGACAGTCGTGTGAACAAATAACAGAACATTAACATGAAGTCAGTGACTGTTCACAGTCCCACGGTACAATGGTGCTTCTCTATGGATCGTAATATGTGAAGAGACAAGTACATAAATCAATGCATAAGTACACCATTTGCCAAAATATGCAAATTTATGTAAATAAGGAATGCATGCAAATATGTTACATAGGCCAGAGAAGGCATAGTTTAATGTTACTGTATAAATCAGCAGTACCAAGTTGCATACAGGACTGGTAAAGTGGTGGTCTATGGATTCAGTAAAGTAGGACTGCCCACATTCAGCAGACAAATTTATATGATACAACATGGCACATCTTTGCCAATACATGCCACACACAAAGACAGTATGTCAGTGTAACAGCACAACAAGTGTTGCAAATCACAGGAGCAAGGACATGTCCTGCTGTTGAACAGACATGAAATGGCAACCAACAAATCATACCCATACCACTGTGTTATTTGTTGAGTATGAGAAAATGTTATTGGTGCATTACTGTCATTCCAACACATTTATACAGTGGAAATCTTGCAGCAGAATCAACATTTTAACTACAAAATGCATAACTGTGGCATACAGGGCCACAGTGCTTTGGCCATAGCAATAACCTGCTGCACTGCATGAATAATAGTACACACATACACGGATACCTAATGATTACCCCACCTGTCCACATGAACCAATGCATGCATCAAGTGCAGAAACTTATGGACAGCAGCATGTTGACTGAATATCTAATGTGGTAAGGTGTGTCATGCACTCACTGCAACATAATGCTAAATATCCCAAAACTGCAGTGTATGTTTGGCCATGTATCACTTAAGCACAGCAGCAAAATGCTATGCATGAATAAGTGTGCATATACAGTCCAATCACTTATATGGTAAACACCATGGTGGCAGTATTACACAAGTTGAGCACACAGACAATAATCATGGTCCTGAAGGCCTACCCTGATGGGATAAACATTATAAAGGATCTCCTGTGCTATTTTCCTGAATGAATCTCATATAGCCTGTGCCATAGCCTGAAAAAAAAATTCCCATCATATCCCTCATCTGCAGCTGAAAGACATCAGCCATCATCTCCTGGACCTGATCCCTATAACTGTCTTGTGGTATTGGGCAGTGTCTCCTCAGGCATACAGCAGGGATTATGGCACATACAGGTCTAGCTTCCTCCTTGTCATCATCATCATCTCTGTCATGTTCATCATCTTCACCAGAGGACTCAGGCTGTGGTCTGGCATACAGTTGTCCCTGGTGTCTGATAGGAAGTGTGTCCATAGATCCCATGCTATGTCAAGATGAATCACAAGGCAAGAAAGAAAGTACATAACATGCATGCATGCAACTATATGAGTTCATAACATATCCATTGTGATACAATGCACAGGCAGAAAACGTCAATATGAAACTTTAGAATAATGTATGCCCACAGTCAAGTGTGCCACCATATTCAATATAGGTCATTAATCAAAACCATAACAATGAAAACCACATGTCTATCAGGCCACACATTCCTGTGAAAAACACATCTGACATTATACACAAACTGATGTGCACATCAGAAATCTAACAGACATTAACTACTATGCCATCAACATGTAATGTCTACTTATGTAAATAAAGGTATATCAGCATACATTGTAGGTGTCATTCAATTCAAATTCTCAGATGATATGGGCTAAAACGATTATGTAGGGGTATAATAAAATGAATTGGATATTCATGCACATGGTACATTTCCTATATCTTATTATCCATACTTATGGGTGATTTCCATACAGGCTCATGTTAGGGCCACTGTAATCCACATAGAATGTGAGCAGGTTACTCCAGGCTATGCCATAGGGTGCCAACCTAACATAGTATATCAGTGGAAATTCTGCCATGACTTGAACACTTGTTTATCAGCCATTATTATGCATGACAAGCATGCACACAGCCAGCACACTTACATATCATAACATTTGAAGATAAGCACGCCATGACACTGTGTCATGCAACACTGAAATGTGTCTACATTGCAAAACAACACTGTAAAAATTACAACATAACACAAGTACTGGGACCTGCAGTGGTTAATACTTCATGTGCACTTCATTAAATTGGCCATCAGACTGTCTGAGAGAATATCACTGTTTCGATGTTTCCTGTCTTGTATGTGTGCCTTGCACATTTATGTCAGTGTATGAATGTCAGCTGTAACCCAGGTGTCTGTGCATGTAATGAATCACGTGAACAGCTATTAATGAACATATCAGTATAATAGAGATACAGTGAGATGACAATCCAGTGGGATATATAAAAGCTACTTGCAAAAGAGCTGAGCAAGGCAAAATGATTATTGGCTGATGGTACATCAAATTGTTGGAATGCAATACAACACCCTAGAAATAATAGACAGTCGTAAACACAGTAACAGCCTGTGACATATGAAAACATAGATTATGTCCTGCAAACAGTGCTGTCTGTCTACTAATGTATCAGTGGCCTACATTAGCAATCACTTTGTACGACCATATAAAATGCAGGAAGCATAATGCTGATTATGTAACAGGCAGGTAGAAATGAAAAACTGGAATGGGTATATGCAAAATTATCCATAAACACAGGATACAAATGTGTTGCAAACCAGCCATCAAGAGTGTTGTAGACAGAAGCAACAGTTATGCCGAACTGAAGCACATGCCACACATAATCCATCAACAACAGTGCAAACACTAAGACAGCAGGCATCTATTGATATGTGAACAGGCAAACTATGCACCGACACCAACAGTACAAACAACAGGCAAAGCACTATTCACTTATATCTAAACCATTACAAACAAAAGCATTATGACAGTTACACATAACTGACTGTCATCTAGGTTGTGATGTACACTCAAAACATAAACTTCAGCAAACATGGTTTGCTGATGATAACAAAGATGTAAACATATTTCTGAAATTCATACTGGTAATCACAGGGATTGTATGACTATTGAACTTGCCTTACAGATGCATGGTGAGTATTGCTGCATTAGAAGTAGTATGCAAAAATGTATGTAAAACAAAAAAAAAATATCAGATGTATTTGAGGTAAAAGTTATCAGCATACCTCTCTCCTTGCACTGCTATTCCAGCCTGTGCACCCCTTGATGCACAAGGCATTATTCCTACTGCAGTCCTCATCACCTGCAAAAAGTAAAAAAAACATGTACAAATGACACTATGTAGGTATAAAATAAAATTGAAATATGTTGATCAGCTTATGGGCTCTAACTTTTACATTGAATAACATTACAAAATCTGCATACACAATTTCATATGTTTCACATACAGTCCTTTACACATTTAGAAGGTTAATGAACACAGACTGGAGGACCTAAGATTTAAAACTGTAACTATCAGTCATGTTAGCATTCTTAACTCTGACACCTGTCTGACAATCTATTCCATCTTGCTTAAGACTGCATGTAGGAAATGCAACTAAACAAATCAAAGTTATAAATATGCAGGGATGGGGTAGTTATTTGTATCACAGCTTACACTTTACAAGATGGTTAAAATAAAGTGCAACATATTGTGCAGTTACAGCAAAAAACTTGGGAGCATAAATACGTCAGCACAGTTGTCAACAACACAAATGCACAACTGTACAATTTCATACCTCAAATAGTGGAACATTGACATGTAACATATAACTGCACTTAGACAACTACAAATTCCTATTCATCACATACACACAAATGAAGTTTAGGTGGGAGGGCAGAAAATATATAGATACATATGTATAAGTATACATTTTGATGTCAAATTAGAAATTATATGTTGAAAATATCATTGATATCAAGGGATGCCCCTGTTCTGCAGTCAAAATGTATATCTGATCATCTCACCTCAAAATATTAGTATAAGGTTGATGAATTGCAGTTAATAAACAATGACAGACGTATACAATAAATTCATTTTGCCAATGTTATAATATTCCATGTTCATTTTATAGCACTATCCCACTACGTTTATAACTTTACACATAAAACTGTAACAAAAGCGATACTGTTTGCAGAACATTACAGATTATAGAGATACTCATAAAAATCCAACCAATAAATGCTGTAATCATAAACATGTGCAAAATACCTGTAAATATAACAAGCAGGTATCTGTACAAGCATTTTCAAACATTTTACACAGACACACCCATCAAAAGTTAATGACAGCTATCCCCAGTGTGTGTTTTAACCCTCAGCTAGCCACAGTATATTCACAATGGTCTCTTACTTTACAGGCTGAGCTACCACACAGCACAATAACTTCCTTAACAAAATACTGTTGCATGTGTGTATCCAAATGCGTAGTTATCAGTGGCCTTTGTAGGCCATAGTCATAGACGTCAGAGATACATGAACTTTACTGGATGAGTGAAGTGATGTACTTATATGTTGGAAAACAAAAACAGAAACGTCTAAAATGTTTAATCATATGTACATAATAAATAATATTAAAGAAATAAACCTCGTTGGTATTGAAAACATAATTACAGAGAAAACAGTCATATTACCTTCTTGATTTTCTACATGAGATAAGTGTCCGAACGGCTAGTTAATGCATTTAAAAGCATAAATTTGACATATGGGATGCACCTATATCTGGGCTTTCCTTAGGAGTGTACAGGCATACTTAGAATTATGACACTTATTATAGACATCCACCTGCAGTCTCCACACTTCAGCAAGTCTCTGATGAAGATCCTCAGTGTCCCTCTGATGCAGGTAATCATAGCAGTGTTGAACCTGAACTCCAGTCCTGTAGATTCCCATATGATATTGGTGCTCCCTCTCAATCCGAGTCCACATACCGATCAGGGTGAAGTTCCATAATCTGTCTCTCATGTGATGCTCCACTCCAGTGTAGATGGCCAACATCTGGGTGCTGTTATCCTTAGTCCATTTGCGAGCCTAGAAACATCAAAGTCTCCTGGAAATAGCCATATGTCACAGTACTATATGAGACAGAGACTATGTTCTATAAATTGTCGGTGCGTAGAAGGTAAATTGGCACAAGGTCACAACATAATCATCTTCATATGTGGAACTTCACATAAATGCAACCATGTGCATATAACTGTCTCCCAGATGCAAATAGACCTAGAGGTGACAATTTTTCATGACAGGAAAACAAAATTCTAACAGATGCTCTGCACCAACTTGTATGGAGACTCCTTGTATGGGCAGGAAATACAGTGTGGAGGAATGAATTGTGGACCAACCTCACCAACATGATTAATGTTGTTTGAGCTTGCAATAAATCCAAGGTGGCCTGTCATTGATGTTGCTCTGACATGATCCTTCCTGCAGCTAACAGGGTATACTGAAATGACAGGTCAAGGGATTTCAGATGTGGAGGCCCACTATTGACACCCTGGATGAGATCACACAATTTTGCATGTCACAGCAAACAGTGAGTGGGGATAGCCGCAAAATCAGGGTAGGATACAAACAAGTATTCCAGGCTGCATATGTGTGTGTTACTTTGTATAACATTGTTGCATACAGAGTACCTCAGTACAAACTGTTGTTGCTTGCATATCCATGTATTGTTATTTTTGTGTTGTGCAGCAGAATTACATCATACACAGGGGTCCACAAAGGGTGATGATAACCAATGTAAGTATAATGTCATTAACATGTTGACATACAAATTCATTAATACATTATAATACAACAAACATGTGTATTGTTGTTTGCATTCATTTGGACAGGTCCATCTACTTCTGCACAACAGCAGGATGTGACAGGTAAGTGTCTGCATATACTGTTACTGTGACCATTACCTTTTATTGGCATAGCCCCTTGCCACACAAGTGGTGTATACTCTCATATTGATATTTCCCCTGACATTATAATTGTAACCTAGAGGTACATCTTCTGGGGATACAAGCCATACAGGTGCACCTACAGACTAACCATGTATGGTTCCCTGACATGTTCATAGGTGCACTGTGTACCACTGTGTTGCATGAAATTAATGACACTTTTACTGTGTTATATATGTCATCATGTGCTTATGCCAGTGCCTACATATATATGAATGTGTTTGTTTTGAATATATTTTCCCACTGCTGGATCTGCATTATGGCAGACAAACTCACCACATTGAGATGTTGTCACTTGCATGCTTTTACCTCAGTTTCATACATGTCAGTGATGTTACTATTACTGTTCTTGTCCTCCATTAATACTGTGTCCTTCTACACCTGCATAGGTCAGACACCCCTGGAATCTCAGCTACGTCCAAATGGTATACATATATATTACCTGCTGTATGATTTACCTCAGTTGAATGGTACATGCTGGCAAGTATGTGATTAATGATGCTGTGTTAATGCCTTTGTTTCCCTACAACAGTTGCATTTTAACCCTCACCTCTAGAGACAGATTCCCATGAGGACATTCCAGGTGTGTGTTATTTCTGTAGTCCTCACATATTTCATGTATTTTGCATATGTAGCATCACTGTCAACTCCTTGTTATATAGGGTCCATGCACCATACCAGACAAGTCCTCCTGATAAGTCCTTTTTATCTGTAATATTGTAGTGCTATATATATGGCATATGTCAGTAATGACATCTGACATGTGATGTAAGCACATTTACCTGACCTGTGTGACAAACAAAAATACTGCCAGCCCAGCTATCTGGAATTTTGTAAATAATCATATCTTATTTGTGGATATTAATATGATCCATAGGCTTGTCTTACAAATGTAAGAGAGCTGTATGTTATGTGGATATCAAACTACTGGTGCAAAAGTGTGTGTTAAACTATATTATGTACTGAGCTTCAAGAATGTAACCACAGTGTGCCCTACAGGAAAAGAACAGAACTGCATATAAACTATATTAATAGCAGAAGCTGGAACATACAGTGTTAACTTGCAAAACTCTAAGAAAATAAGTTGAAAAGTAAAGAGTTTTATGATGTGCTATAACGTTAGTTAATACAGCAAGAAGACAGGATGTCTACAGCTAGAGGTTTCCATTGTGTATAAATCAAATCCCAGAGTGTGTGTGAGTCAGATACTTGGGAAGGGACATGAAACACTGGTTGGACAGAGAGTGTGCTGGGAGGATTTGGCTTGGAACCCTGGCTAAGGACTCAACTCTATAGCTGTGCCAGTGGGGAGTCTTATTGAGGATCTGGAGAAAAAGGCAGAACCCAAACCCTGACTGCCTGCAATCTATGTGTGCTCTTAAGGGGAAATTGTACTTTACTGTGTGTGTACTTGTCATCCTCCCAATATGGACATCCCTCACTGGTGCTAGTGGTGAGGATTGAGGCTCCTTGATTATGGGTCAGTGCAGGGGCATCACATATTAATTGGTGGCAGTGGTGGGATAGCCATATTACATATTGATTGGTTGACTGTGGTTGGTGAGATAGCCACAGAACATATTAATTGGCTTGTAGTAGTGTAGATATTAAAATCCTGTAGCATGTGTACACTAGTCACTGAAGGTGTTTGTACTCACAGTCAGCCATGCAGTGAACATTCAGAGTTCATATCACAATTGTTTTATTTATTTATTTTTTTGTTAGCTTAGTTAGTCAGGGAGAGCAGGCAAGCATGTCAGCAAAGGAGTATGGCAAGCTGACAAGGAGCCAGTTGGCTGAGATGTGTCAGGCTAAAGGACTGGTGCATGCCAACGTGACTAAGGCAGACATGATTGCAGCTTTAGTCACAGATGAATCACAGAATAGCAATTAGGAAGACAATCAGAATGGCCGTGTAGATGTACAACTCTCAGAAAATGGACAGCACAACCTTTCCACAGAGGACTTAAAAAGCTGAGTGGAGTTAAAGAGACTTGAGTTGGAGGCCAGGCCTTTGCAAATAAAAGCAGCAGAGAGACTGAGATGTCTTGAGGCCAAGGAAAATGAGAAATTGCTATGTCTGGAAGCTGAGAAGAAGGAGAGGCAGAGGCAACATGAAAAGGAGATTCTGACTCTTCACCAGAGTCATGGAGGTAATGGGGAAGGGAGTAACTGAACCCCAGAAGCAACAAAGGTCAGTAAATTTCTTCCACAATTTACAGAATGGGATAATTTTGATAATTTCATTGATATGTTTGAGATGGTATGTAAACAGTATAATGTTGACCAAGGGCTCTGGGTACAGTTCCTGACTCCCTTACTCCATGGTAAAGCTGTAACTGTTTATTCCAAACTGTCTGATACTGACTGATTAATTTATGTTGTAAAGAACTGTTTGCTAGAATGTTTTAAGTTAACACCTGAAGTTTATAGGAAAAAGTTTTGTGAGCAAAGATGCAAGGCAGATGAAACTGTGTGAGAATATGTTCCTGAACTGAGCGCTTATTTTCATAGGTGGGTGAGTGGATGTCAGGTCACCACTTTTGAAGGGCTGGCAGACCTTTTGGTGAGGGAATAACCTCTTAGCACTTTGTCCGAGGACATGAGAATCTGGTTAGTTGGTAGACAATATACTACTGCAGCTGAGTTGGGGAAGAAGGGAAACCTATACCTAGCTAGCAGGGCATCACTGCACAGGAAAGGGATATCCAGTGCTG
The DNA here is from genome assembly GCF_019279795.1 of Protopterus annectens. NCBI lineage: Eukaryota > Metazoa > Chordata > Ceratodontiformes > Protopteridae > Protopterus > Protopterus annectens. The sequence goes on from NC_056732.1 coordinate 963,064,751, forward strand.
CTCATGAGTCTAAGGAAACCCATGTTGGGCAGCCCAGACTGTCCCAACAGAGTCCGCCAGTAGCAGGGATGCCACTAGTCCAGGTACACATCCAGGACCTAGGGTTAAATGTTTTGAATGCAACCAGTGGGGCCATGTAGCATATAGATGTCCACAGAGGCAATGTGGGGAATAAAATGTGGGACAGCCAGTAAGTGGGAAAGACAAAATGCTAAAAGTAGGTTGTCTTGAGACAACAAGGGTACTAAACCACCACCCTGCGGATGTCCAGATAGGGAAAGATATTGATAATGCAGTATTGTATGTTCATGCAGTTATATGCAGTCAGGTTAGGAGACAACCATGTGGGTTTGATAGCCTCAGGGCCACCCAGACTGACTGCACAGTTGCAGCCAGGACTGGTGAGGTGGTTACTTCAGGGAGGGAGCTACCATGTAGCAGTTATACTGAAGTTGCGCCACAGCTGCTTGTGGGTACTGATGTCCTTTTGGATAGAGTGACTGCAAGGGCAAAGGTGAGTAGGAGTACCCAGGCTGACAGTGAGGCACTGTTGTCAGATGATACAAGACTTCCTGTGGAAGGGAAGCTGGGAAGGGTTACAAAGAGAGAGCTGAGCCAGGCTCAGATCTTAGACCCTATATTACAAGGCCTGAGAGAAGTAGCTAGTGAGGCACCTGATTATCAAGGGCAGGGGGAATCTGTATACTGAGACAAATGGTTACTGTATAGAGAGTGGACCCCTGAGGGAGGGCTAGAAGGTGAGAGAATATAGCAGTTGGTATTGCCTAGAGCCTACCTTCTGGCACTTCTAGCCATAGCCCGTGATATTCCCTTTGCAGGTCATATGGGCATAAAATGTACAAAGAGACATATTATGAAGAACTTTTATTGGCCTGGGATTTCCAGAGATGTAACAGGGTACTGCAGGACCTGTGAGCGGTGCCAAAAGGTAAGCAAGGCAGGAGACAAGGTGAAAGCTCCTTTGATGCCTTTGTCTGTGATTGAGAAGCCATTTCAGAGGGTAGCTATTGATATTGTGGGGCCTCTGAGTACCCCAAGTTCCACAGGGAAAAAGTATATCCTAGTGGTAGTAGATTATACTACCAAATACCATGAGGCAGTGGCTCTGTCCTCCCTTGAGGCAGAAAAGATGGAAAATGCTTTGTTAGAGATTTTCAGCAGGGCAGGTTTCCCAAAATAAATTCTGACTGTCAGAGGTGCCAATTTCATGTCAGACCTGCTGGCTTGTCTGTGGAAGTACTGCGGGGTAAACCACCTAAAGACCACCCCTACCATCCACAGACTAATGGTCTTGTTGAGAGGTTAAATTGTATACACAAGATGATGTTATTGGCATTTTCAGACCAGATTAAGAGGGACTGGGACAAATATTTGTCCCATCTGTTGCTTTCTTGCAGAGAGGTTCCCCAAGAATCCACAGGTTTTTCACCGTTTGAGTTGTTGTATGGGCATTGGGTGAGGGGACCTCTAGATTTAATTCGAGATGAGTGGAAGGGTGAATGTGAATCCCACAAGGAGTCTGTTGTGGAATATGTCTTATACCTCAGGACAAGGCTCAGGGAACTCTTAGGCTTGGCCCAGGAGAACCTGGCAGAAGCTGATAGCAGAAAATGGCCTGGTATGGCAGGAATGCTTGAGATAGAGAGCATGCTGTAAGGCAGTAGGTAATTGTTCTCATTCCTGCTAGACTCAACAAGCTGCAGGCAGCTTGGAAGGGACACTACGAGGTGCCAACAGTTGCAAGTATATGATGGGACAGTGCAGCATGGTACTGGGGTCAGCAATGCCAAGGCAGCTAGAATCTCAAGATAGGAAATGTGGTAAAGTATTCCCAGATAGGCTCATCCCTCTTAAGCAATGTTTCTCAAGGATCACTTGAAACACTAGCTTGAGTTCTCATGTGGGGGGGGGGGTGACAAAACAAAATGCCGCCAGCCCAGCTAGCTGGAATTTTGTAAATAATTATATGTCACTTGAAAACATTAATATGGTTTATATGGAAGTATGAGGTTGACAGCCCAGCTATCGGGAATTTTGTAAATAATCATATGTCATTTGTGAATATCAATATGATTCATAGGCTTGTCTTACAAATATAAGAGAAATATGCTATGTGGATATTAAACTACTGGTGCAGATGTGTGTGTTGAACTATATGTTATGTACTGAGATTCAAGGATGTAACCACAGTGTACCCTACTGGAAAAGAACAGTAATGTATATAAACTATATTAATAGCAGAAGCATGAACATACAGAGTTAACATGCAAAACTCTAAGAAAATAAGTTGAAAAGTAAAGAGTTTTATGATGTGCTATAAAGTTAGTTAATACAGCAAGAAGAGAGGATGTCTACAGCTAGAAGTTTTACTATTGTCTAGAAAGAGAAATAATTACTAGGTTTGAAATGTAAAAGTGTTAATTGTTTTACAACTTCCAGTTCTAGGCAAACGTCCGAGAAATAAGTATTTTTCACAGAGAAATGTTAATTTATGTTGGTATCTGTTTAGCCTGGGAACTGGAGGCGAGTGAAAAATAGTGATGTCATCCAGCTGACCCAGCAGTAATGTGTATTATTAATTTAAGAATTATCTCTCAGAGAAAGTCTATGCATTTTATAGCTTGTCTTGGATCTGACAACATCCATTCAGCTCTTCTCATCTATGTATGCCTTGCTCTGTAGGGAAGATTTACTTATAGTATTTCCTTTAGAGATAGACAAGAATATAGTAAATATTAGTTTAGCTGTTTTCTGTATTCATTTGAGACTGTCCTGAAATGTTTTAAAATATTTCCTGTGATTCTGAACTCTGTGGTCACTGCGCTGATTTATTCTATATTGCCTTATTCTTTTATTATTTATTATAAAATATATTTAAACCTTTTAATTGTGGCTGGTTTGTTTAGAGATATTTATACTCATAGTGTACTTGTATATGTATTTGGTGACACTGTATAGGCCACTCCAATAGCCTTGCTGTTGGTCACACTTACCATTTGGATAATAATAACATTACACAGTAAGATTGGTCACCCTTTGTTTAGGGGCTTAAAGATAAGGGGTTATGGTGGCAGTGCTAATTACCTTATGGGTTGGGCAGAAGGGCCATAGCTAGTAAACCTGTGCCAGCCTTTACCTTCGTGTGTGTTTGTGTATAAATCAAATCCTAAACTGTGTGTGTTTGTGTGTGTGTGTGTGTGTGTGTGTGTGTGTGTGTGTGTGTGTGTGTGTGTGTGTGTGTGTGTGTGTGTGTGTGTGTGTGTGTGTGTGTGTGCATCAGCTACTTGGGCAGAGACACGAAGCACTGGTTGGACAGAGAGAGTGCTGGGGGACTTGGCTTGGAACTCTGGCTTAGGACTCAACTCTATAGCTGTGCCAGTGAGGAGTCTTATTGGGGATTTGGAGAAAGAGGCAGAAACCAGCCCCAGACTGACTGTGATCTGTGTGTGCTCTTAAGGGAAATTGTATTTTACTGTGTGTGTACTTGTCATCCTCCCAATGCGGACGCCCCTCACTGGTGCTAGTGGTGAGGATTGAGGCTCCTTGATTACTGGGCCAGTGCTGGGGCATCACAACCTGTGTCATCTGTCTCTTCTTTTAGCACATCCACTGCCTTCATCCTCCATTGGGCCATCCACTGATACTGATGTGGGATCTGATGTGTCTCAATGCAGTAGCATGGTCCCTGGCACACAGGACACAGATGTGATGATACAGTCCTGCCAGATGGTGACAATAAAATGGTTGAGTTTATAGTCTGAGATGTGGAGGAACACTTGCTCAACCATTCTGACAATGTGGGGACATCAGATGGTAGACAGGATGAGGCCTGTGGACCACAGCTCCACCTTGAGTCTGTTGGTGATGTTGACACTTCCCCAAATCACATTGATCCTGCCAAGCACAGTAGACATAGACATATATCTGATGTGCATGGGCATTTATCAAAGGGTGTCCTTCTACTCCTGCAGGCAAATAAACATTTCCAGCAACATCACAGATCTGATATTCATCCATATGCCTGCGCATGTTATCTGTGGAATGGTCCATTGAATCCCTGATTATGGCTGTAATAAATCAGTACCATAGTATGAACAGGGTTCTCTGTGCTCTGACTGTGCTCATCTGAGTGCCACATGGGAGAGGCATGTTCCCTCTCAGTAGACCCAACCATTGTCCATCAGCATCAATGTCTATACTGCAACGTGTATACCTATCTTCTGCTGGCCAATCCAGTGTGGGCTCAACACTCATGACCAGACAGTCAACTCACACTCATGCCCCTTCTCACAGTGTGTCTCCACATGCTCACCCATTTCATCTCGTCTGTGAAGAAAACTGGGCGGAGTGTTTCCATACATGGCAGGGTCAGCTGGGACTACAGTGTGAGCTGTCAGAGTGGTGCCTTAGACTCCATTATGTCCTGCAGTGTCAGTCACACCCTGTGGTGATGACAATTGCTGTGTAGACCACTGATGAGGTCTTCTGCTTGTGGTTGTTGCAAAGTCTGATGCAACTGGAGTATGACATTTTTACTAACCATAGGCAACTTCATTTAGTACATGATACTTTATCCATATATTACACTGATATATGTTGCTTGTGATATTGACAACACTTGCAGAAGAAGCCAACAATAGAGCTCATACCACAACATAAAATGCCATAGATCATGTCTTTGATTTACTGAAAGCCAGGTTCAGATGTCTGGACACATCAGGGGGTGCACTACAATACACACCTGATAAGGCATCATAGATGATTACTGTGTATGCCATGCTATGCAATATACTAGCAACAACACATGGTGGTCTTCCTGCTGCAAGTGTGGGTGAACTACCCCAGGAACCCCAGATGTCTAAAGATAACATTCCACAGCTATCGCAGGAGGGGCAGGAGAGCAGAGGGGGGAGGAGAAACAGGCACAGGTGATGCAGGATGCAAACAAAACAACTGACGCAGGAAACATGGCAGTATCTGCCACACACTTTTAAGTCAGGACAAGCCACACATACAGAAGTACACACATTATTTACATTTATGTTCTAGAGTTACCCCAATGCAGCAGCACAGGTTGCGCCTAATAGAAATTACCCAGTAGATGTACACACTGAGCATCATACATAACATAATTCTAACATTTGACCTTGTTAGTAGCAACCTGCATATCATTGCTGGAGCCTTTCTGTGTCCTGATAGAGTGCTCTCCAAACTATCTGATGATATACAGAGCTAAGTATATTTTTCTGGCACTTCAGAGTTGTGTACTGTTAATTGTTGCTTGACTAATTTTATATAATTGCTGGCTGACTTCAGAGTTTTGCACTGTTATTTTTGCTTCACTTTATAGTTTTTCAGATCTCTGTTGTTTAAATTTGGAGGCTTTTGCATTTGCCCACCCCCACTGCAGATTTTATCCGGGACACTCCCCCCAGTCCCATCTCTTTACCTCATTCTACTTGATAGACTCCTTCTGCACTTGTTTTTAGTCATTTTTAATTTAATTGCATTTTCTTAAACTGTTTGGTCTAACATTGCTACATACTCTAGTGTGCTAGCTTGCACTGCATTTGAATCATTTTTACTGCTGTTTTTGCTACTTTTCTGTATAAAAAAAATCTAAGCCTGTTTCCTACCTTTCCAGTAACTAGTGTAGTCCAGATTCAGATTTGCTGTATCCAGGACTGTATGTAAGCTTCTGAGCCCCTAAACCTTTCTGTGTTGGAGGGAAGCCTTCTAGCTTATCAGTGAGAGTGGTAAGCAATAGGTAACCTATTTACCACACAAGGAGTGTTTCTGTCCCAGAAATTGTAGTTATTGGCCATTTGGGCAGTTTTTCCATTTCTCTCAACTTTCTGATTTAAAAGCCCGCATTTGCACTTGTTTCCCCCCTTTCCTGTAACTAGTTTAGTCCAGATACATATTCTTAGTTTTAGCACTTGAATTTGCTTATTCGTGATCAGCACTTGTTCAAAACTTGTTGTAAGCACTAAACAACCTACTAATTACTACAGAACTAAACCTTCCTCATTACCTAGAGGAAAACAGTTTTGGTACATACATTCCTCACTTGCTTAGAGAAAAACAGCTCTTGTACTCACTTTCCTCACTTATCTAGAGGAAAATAGTTTTTTATTCAGGCATGTCTAAGGGTCAGCTCCCAGTGTTCTCTCCTGTCTATCTGATGAATCTGGGCATCTCTTGGGGCAATGTAGAAATTGCCTCATGTACACAGACAACCCTCTCCTCCTACCACCCAACACTGTAACCTGTGAGAGATGCACTTATCTAGCCAAACTGGAGCTAAAGCTCTTTCCAACCAAGACTGACCTTGACAGTCAAGAGGAGAAGGTAAACACTTGCACCACACCACACTCATCACATAGTCTCACTAAATCTACACCACCAAAATCCACACATAGAAACACAAAAACATTTGTGGTGGCTCTCAATAATAATCTGTTCAAGCAACAGATACCTCCAAAGCAGAAATGCAAGCAACCTCCACCCCCCCCCCAACACAACCCAAATGACACATAGCCCGCAGACTCAGTGTGCCACTCAACCACAGCCAATAAGGCAAAACAACATACCCAACACACTAGTCATAGGTAACTCTATAGTCAGGCACACTGATGTCCCACTCACTAGGCTAAACAAGGAGAAGTTTGCTGTCAGCTGCCTGTCAGGTGCCAGGATCTGCCACATAACCCACACACTCAGGCCACTCCACAACAAGTACAAATACTGACTCTGTCATTGTCCATGTTGGTGTGAATGACCTGGGACATATCTCCCTGGACTACATGAAAAGAGACATGGAAGAGCTCTCCGATCTTGTAGCCCAGGCAGTTATTACCCCAGCCCTGAGTAGCATTCTGCCATCACCCAGAATGATATCGCAGTACAAGGACAAAATTATTGACTTCAACAATTGGCTAAGCTTCTGGTGTCATTGTATAGGGATCCAGTATCTGTCTGCCTGGAATGACATGGTCGATAAACCACAATGCTTTGCCAGAGATGGCCTGCACCTGTCACGCCTGGGATTCCAGATACTGGCTAAGGTTCTTCCTACCCCTATAGTGCCTTTTTTAGGCAAGGTTCAAATGACAAATTCACCAACGTAACAGGAACAGGCAAGCAAAAACTGAGGCTGATGCTACTCAATGCTAGAAGTCTAAATCTCAAAATGCACTCACTCGAGGCACTCCTTAAAATAGAGAACATTGATATCGTTGCAGTGACTGAGACCTGGTTCAAGACTCCAGAGAGCACCCCTGCACTACCAGGCTATAACTCATACCACACTTTTCAGCCATCTAACCTGGACCGTAACACCAAAGGTGGAGGTATGTCCATATTCATTAAGGATATCCACACATCTAAGTTAGTTGTTCAGCATAATGCATCCGAGGTTATCCAAGTGCAACTAACTCTGGGCAAAACTGCAATCCAAATTGTAGCTTGCTACAGATCCCCCACCATGCCCCAGGATTCCCACTCCTCTTTTCTTGATGTACTGGAAAATATTAGGGTTCAACCAAACACCCTAATAATGGGCGATTTCAACTAATCCACCATTAACTGGGAAAACTACTCATGCAGCAACTCCTTCGCTCAACGCTTTCTGGAATTCATAAACTCCAATGCCCTGGATCAACTTATAAACACCACACCAGGGACAAGAATATCCTAGATCTAGTCATTGCCAACATGAATGACCGGTGTTCCACACCTGAAGTCAATGCCTCACTGGTCCGATCCGACCATGAGCTAATCAGACTAGATATCCACATCCTGACCCCACCCTCCATTAAGGGAACCATGGTAAAAACATTCTCCAAAGTCAACTTTATGCTTCTTAATTTGAAATGTGTACCTTTAACTCCCAGTGGGTGTGGCTTCAGTCTTTAAAAAATGAAGTTATCACCTTACAGTTCTACCAAATACTAACTGACAGAGGTCATGTATCAATACAGTTGTGTTTGCCATCATATATGCTTCAAGATAAAATATTCTGATATCTTGTATGTAGCATGGTTTTGGAATTATTAATGCAAATATGAACAGGCAATATTTGATGCCTAGAGGCGCAGTAGGAGGTAACTGCTGAAACGCCTAGAGACGTCACTCGGCTGTAATGAGTTAAGAGAGAAGTGGAGAACTTCATGACACCTGTGCAGATGGACAATACAGTTATGACTACTGAATCCTACACAACTGCACTTTATAAGCACTTACATGAGTGCATGGATGGTGCTATCCCAAACAGAACCAAGATGCTATCCTCCAAAAAAAGAAGCCAATCTGGTGGTTCCCTGCCATAAACAAACTGTACAACAGAAGGAAGAAACTGTTGCAAAAGAGAGTAAAATACCATGAATGGAGGAGCTCCATGGTCAGCCTCAGTAAGAAGCTGCAATCCCTGATAAAATCCTCCCAAGCTAGTTACAAAAACAAAATCACCACTAATTCTAAAGACAACCACAAAGCATTCTATAGCTATGTCAAGAATCTCAATGGCAATACTCAGATCTGCTCTGTGTTACAGCACAATGGCACTAAATATACAGACCCAACTGATATTGCCAACATCCTGGCAGATAGGTTCAGTGCTAACTTTACCCCCCTCTCACCCCCTAAATGGCCCAACTCTATACTAGAAGAATGCAAAGTTCCTGTAATCACGGCTGCACAGTTAAAAACCACACACTCCAAAGCCAAGAACACAGCATCCATGGGACCAGACAACATTCCAGGCTGCTTTCTACATGAACTACAGAATGAACTGGCACCCCACCTAAGTACCATGTTCAATCATAGCCTCATCTCAGGCTATGTGCCTGTTGAATGGCGCACAGCGACAGTTATCCCACTCCACAAGGGGAGAGCCACCACAGACCCCGGGAACTATTGCCCCATTAGCCTGACGAGCCTAGTCTGCAAGGCCATGGAATGTATCATCGTGGAACTTATAAACAAAGACATTGGTAATCTCCAAACACTGGACCCCACCAAGTTCCAGTTTGTAAAAGGCAGATCATGTCTTCTAAACCTGATAGACTTCTTTGAAGCAGTCACCAAAGCCATAGATGAGGGTAAGGTGGTTCACATAGCCTATCTAGATCTTGCCAAGGCTTTTGACACCATTCCCCACTCTGGAATTATAGATAAACTCACTAAACTAGGTATAAATCCCTATGTCACAAGATGAGTTGCCAACTGGCTCACTGACATAACCCACACTGTGAAAGTAGCAGACTCCAAATCCGACTTCAGACCAGTGGCAAGTGGAGTACCACAGGGTTCAGTCCTAGGTCCTCTCCTGTTTGGTATCTACTTCTCTGAAGTACAGGCTAACACAGAAGGTCTTTGGCTATTGAAGTTCGCAGATGACTGCAAACTAGGAGCCATAATCGAAACTCCTAATGATGTGGATATCCTACAAAAGGGCCTCACTGAGACAGATGCCTGGTGTCAAAGCTATGGCCTCAAGCTCCATGCCAAAAAGTGCATTGTCATCTCTTTTGGTAAAAACTCTGTACCCATGAACTACAACATAGGCTGTAGTATACTTAACACTGAAAGTGTGATAAGAGACCTTGGGACACAGGTGGACAGTAGTCTCTCCTTTGATAATCACATTGCCACAGTAGCCAGAAAATCCTTCTACGTGGCACACCTCATCACAAAAGGTTTTTCATCCAGAAAAAAAAGAGGTCATTGTTCGCCTCTACTCATCACTCATTAGACCCATTATAGAGTACAACGTCCCTTTTGGTATGTACCTCACAAGACATCTACAACAATTGGAAAGGCTGCAGAAATACCTCACAAAGAGGATTACCGGCCTCAAATAGATGCCCTATGCAGACCATCTCAAAAAACTCCAGCTTTAATCCGTCGCATATCGCCTACTCAGAGGTGATCTCTGCCTAACATACAAAGCTATGTCAAACCCAGAGCTGTTGGACATGCTCCACTTAAAGAAATTACAATCCCTCCGAGCTACACACTCTAGGGACCTAAACCTTGTCACCACAATAAACAGAACATGCCGGAGGGATAGATTCCTGTCCCAGAGACTTTCCATACTCTGGAATAAACTACCTATCTATATCAAACAAAGCTCCCCATTAGCACTCTTCAAGAAAAATCTTGATGATTGGATGGGAAATAGGAAATTCACCCCAGGGATCACTTCTGTGGCTCTGCTTGACAGTGGCACAGGAAAATAATTTTCTTGGGTGGCCAAAGCCAGGGTACCTTTTTGGCTGGGCTTTTATAGGCCCTAGGACCTATAGCCTAGTACCTACCTATGAACCTATGAACATATAGCAGTATAAACATACGCACATCTATCACAACACAGGCCATCAACTCAGACCACAATTGACACAGGTGTGCAATACAGACTCAGTGGTATATGTGTGTATGACACACAGCAAATGAAATACCTCTGTGAAACCCATTCTATCTCTCCACTATCAAATGATGTAAACAGGAAAAGAAGTCAGGACACCAACCTGTGCTGTTGCATTCTGGAAACTTCAGAACATCAATGTATATAATGTGTGTACTTCTGCATGTGTGGCTTACCCTGACTCAAAAGTGTGTGGCAGATACTGCCATGTTGCCTGGGCCAGTTGTTTTGTTTGCATCCTGCATCACCTGTGCCTGTTTCTCCTTCCCCCCTCTGTTCTCTTGCTCCTCCTGTGATAGCTGTGGAATGTTATCTTCAGACAACTGGGGTTCCTGGGGTAGTTCACCCACACCTGCAGCAGGAAGACCACTATGTGTTGTTGATAGTATATTGCATAGCATGGCATACACGGTAATAATCTATGATGCCTTTTCAGGTGTGTATTGTAGTGCACACCCTGATGTGTCCAGACATCTGAACCTGGCTTTTAGCAAATCAAAGACATGATCTACTGCATTTAGTGTTGTGGCAAGAGCTCTATTGTTGACTTCCTCTGCAGGTTTGGAAAGCTCTGTATACTGGGTCTTTAACCATGACTCCAGTAGGTAAACCCAGCCACCTGTTGTGAGGAGGAGAAACACGTATGTTGTCATCATGGATAATGCTGACAGGGATGTATTTAGCTTGCATCATAGCTGTGTTCTGGTACCTAACCAGTAGTAGTCCCTCAGATATTTCACCTTGCTGGAATGTTGCCTTCAGCTCATGTTCCCTCCATGTGGAAGCACTGTGGACATTACTGAGCTGTTTCGCCATGATGTTTGCAATACTGCCATCTGCTGTGCACACCACTTGACAAGTCAGGGATGGCCACCCCTTTCTGTTGATTTATCTTTCTGTTTCTGGGTGCATGGGGGTCTTAATAGGGATGTGGGTGCAGTCCATTGCACCAAGACCTTGGAGGAAATTTGCAATGTTATAGAAATTCTGCATGAGAGTCTGCCCACTCATTGGGTGCATATGGAAAGTGTATGTGTTCACCTACATTGGGACATATTGCAGCCAGGAAATATGTGAGGATACAACTGGCATCTGTCTGTGACACTCCTCCAGCATCTCCCATATATCTCTGGAATATCCTGGATACCAGTACACCTACCCTCAGACAGACTTTTGTTTTGAGAGGTATGGGGGTTACCTCACAATGTCCACATAGATATGTGTGGGGCACATGTGTTACACACAGGCTGCATCAGCTGTTTGTCTAAGCAGTACCTTTCAATGATTTTGTTTATCTGAGCTCTCACTCTAACAGATTGCCTTCTGGGAGGCATAACCAGATCATCTTCCATAGTTTGAAGGACAATAGCCTGTTTCAGTTTATTCACTACAGATAGCATTTTTTTTCTTTTTTTGTTGGTATTGTTATGGATTATGTTGGATTATGTGGGAATATATTCTGAAAAGCTCACAGAATCTGGCATATTACACTGATATCAGTGAGAAACGTGCACTCAACAGAATACTGCATTTCCAATGGGGTACTGTAGAAATTCACAAGTAAATCAGTAATTATAAGAAATGGTTGTTCAGTAACATTGCAAATTACCAAACAAATGGAAAAATATCACAAATTAAGAATCCCGATAGTTGTTTAGAAAGATAACAAAATCTGTACAGTAAGGTTATGGAAATTTAGTGACTCCAAAGTGATAGCCAAGTAAATCACAAACATAAAAAATGTCAAGTATTCCAAAGTAATCCACACAGCAAAAGTAACATAAATTTCAGAAGTACACACAGAAATCTAATTAGACAATCACAGATATGTCCATATGCCCTTCACTAACTTATAATGTGTTTCAAAGCTGGAAGACTATTTGTAATACATATATATTAGCATCACCTGTTACATTAAAATCAGAGATTTCTGCGGCTATCTACATATAACCTGTATCATTAAAAAATATTGGCTTGAATTTATTGATTCTGATGGAATCCATAAATTTCCTAATAAAAAAAATAAAGGTGAAAGGTATTCATGGCCACATCACCATTGCTAACATTTGCTAACAATGAGTTCAGGACCAGCATAGAAAACACAAGTAAAAAGAAGATGTGGGGTATGGGTGAAGAAGAGAGACAAACAAGAGGAATATTGCAATAGAAAAATCTGTGGGAAAGTCAGAGGGGCATGGGCAATATTTTGTTTGTGGGTATAGGCCCCATGTTTTTAAGAATGGAAGGAAATATAAATATAGAAAGAGAGGGGGTGAAAGCAAGCAAACCAGGTATACCCTAGAACAAATAACACAACACAACACAGACAAAATCTGGAAAAAAACAGTATGGAGAGGTCAGTTACACAGACAGCACATTCCACAACACGGACAATGCAAAGTTGTCAAACAGGTCGTGGATGCATACCAACCATGGTGGAATTCAGAAAAACAAAGCTATCTGTGCACTATCATATTAGCCCATGTTGCAAACTGTGTGACAGTCTTACCTGGATGTGAATTAATAAAGGTAAATATGTGTACCACGGTAATAAAGTAGGATCACAGTACACATTAGACAAATATACATATATCCAATTAGTCCATCAGCAGTCCAAGTGTTAACCAAGCCACATCACAGATGAGTAAATGCAGCTTAAGCAATGGTACATATTACCTGAGAACAGAACCAAACCTACAACCATGCAAGTGAAAGGCAAACAACCAAGCACAGTGCCAAACAGAAGTACTGAAGGAGATCAGTCAAGACTGCTACGTACACCATTAGGTGTACACAACCAAATAGGTGCATGTAACTCACACGTATACCATGTCAAAGGCAACACGCAGAAGTATATGTGTATGTATGTGTCTCAGTGGCATAAATGGAATGTATGTAAAATCAAGGTCAATACACATGCATACACCAATGACATGTAATAATATGCTAAAAAATATAACAGGACAGAATAATGAATATAATAGATTGGATGTGTAAAACAGAGCAAGGACTTATTGCAAGCATTAGCCAGCAACTTGTGTGCACCTGTCCACGATTGTAAAATGCTCATACATTGAGAAGTGCAGTGGTGGAGTGGTTAGTGTTGTTGACTCACAGAAAGAGGTTCTACAGCTCAATTTTTGGCTGGGTGCCTTCTGTGATGAGTCTTCATATCCTCCCTGTGTTCATGTGGGTTTCCTCCAAGTGGTCCATTTTCATCCCACATTCCAAAGACATGCATCTGGAGTGTTTCTCCCAAGGCCTCTGATAAAAATAGGCTCTGTCCCAGTCAGACTTTCCCAGTAAACAAATGTTAAATAAGTGAATAAAATTTGGCACATGTTCACCATCTCAAATTAATAAATGGGCAATGAACAGTAGTTTTGACAAAGGCAAATATACATGCAGTAAATACTAGGGACATATTAAAGTGGTAAGGAGGTGGACAATTTGGCACCACATCAAGGTAAAGCAGGGCACAATAAGTTGACAGTGCAAATTTATGTGTAAAGCACACAGGCTATTGTAGAAGACACACAGACATATATTTAAACAAATGGAAATGTATGTCAAATGGACAGATGGACTGCTGATCTCCACAAAACTGGACATATATAAAACACTCATACACAGTAATGTGCAATCATGTCACATCAACATGTATAAGTAAGTTAAAAATTTCAATCACATAAACATATACTGTCATGCAATTGTCAAATAAAGGAATATGTGTCTGCCAACCACACTGCTCATTATGGAGCAGAGGACACCTGTGAGCATCATTACAGCACATCAGCAGTACATCACTGCATGCTCACTTGTCAAAGGTACATTTCTGTGTCAGTATGTATCTGAACATGAGCATATATATGTGCAATCATAAGGTGTACACGTATTTACGGAAGGTGTATACCAATGTCAGTAAATCATGGGTGTGGAAATGTTACAAACAACAAACATGTTGTAATGTACTGTGAAAGAATGTGTAATCTGTAACATTGTGTACATATTGTTATCTGGCTATTTGATGCAGTCATATACGAAAGACTGCACATAGGTGATCCCATATGGCATCAGTATTGCCAAACCATGACACAATGCCACATCATGATAGTGGGCCATTATGGCAACTGTTATCCAAAAAACATGTGAAATGACATGCCTGTATGTTGCACATACCTGATATGGCAAAACAAACATTCAAGTCATAAGACACTGTTAGCATTGGACTATGGACAATCTATGTTGTCTGTCAGTCATCCCAGTAAGATACATGTTTACAGTCTACCTGTTGCATCATTAGCAACAGGTTAACTGCCACAATGCATGGACAGTTGAATGTGTGTGAACAGTGTAATCTATTAATGTGTGTCATGCACACATTGAAACCAAAGTAAATGCCATGTGGTAATAACACATGAGTATGACAAGTACATAGTATGCATGTATAAGAAGGCATATACACTCCAGTCAATGAAATGTCAATGACCATGTTGGCAGCAGAACACAAATGGAGCACACAGACAATACCTACCAACCAGAGGGACTAGGATGATGTAGCTCAGACTCCTGAATGATCTCACAAGCTAGACTCAGAAGATATAAGTGATCTAGCCTTTGACCATCACGTGTCTACATTGGAGAGGAAATCATTCTATGTTGTGCAACTTATAAACAAAGATATGGCATCTAACTCCAAGGAAGTCATTGTTCCACTTTATTCGGCATTCATCAGACCTATCACTGAGTACAATGCCCCTTTTGGAATGTACATAACCAGCCATATCCAATCACTTACCTGTGATATAAATAGGACCTGCTGGAGAGATAGGTATGTATCCTAGAGACTACCCCATCTATGGAACAGGCTCCCCATCCATGTGAAGCAGAGTTCCTCCCTAATCCAATTTAAGTCAATTTGGACAATTGGATGGGAAACCGGAAATTCATCCCTGTTTTGGCACCTATGTCTCTGATGCAAACAGGTGACTTGTAAATGATTTATCTCCCAGGCCCATGCTTACACTTATCAAGGGTATCAGAATTTGTCAGAGATTTGGGATGCATGGCTAGGCTTATAAAGGCCCTTGAGTTCATTAGCCTAGTAAACACCTATGAACCTATGAACCTATCATCCTGAACGTATACCACATAGCCCACACCATCTCATCAAAGAAGGTCCCTGTCATGTTCCTCATCTGTGTTCAGAACACATCACTCATGACCTCCCTGATCTCCTCCTGAAAATTGCCTCTATCATGGCCATGGTGACATCTCCTCTGGGGTGCAGGCAGGGTGTCTGATCCAGATTCAACTTCATCATCATCTTTGTCACCATCTTCTTCAGATGAATCGAGGAGCAGCCTTGCACATGTATGCTGTCATCTTCAGATTGATGAATGTCTTCATATACCATGCTTTGTAAAGATTAATTGCAAAACACAACAGAAAGCAAAACAAAATGTCTATCACACAGAACACTCCTATGAAAATTAGAGCACAACACTATATTGTTATGATGACAATTTACACATGGACTTAGACACAGCCAAAATGCTCAGAGTAAGCCTTGGTTCTTTAGGTCATACATCTAAAGAGGACAACAGTATTCTTTTCTGATCAATTCCATGTGGTTAGACACACACACACACACACACACACACACACACACACACACACACACACACACACACACACACACACACACACACACATACATCATTAGCATTGTAAAAATGTATGAATGGTCAACAAACATATTCTCCTGTCTGCATTCAGTGATGTATATGAGCAAACACAACATGCCCTTGTATAAATGAGGAGAAAAATATTGGCTACTATTGTGGACAATAGGCACAGCATATGACAGCCTTCTGAGACAGACAACATGATATTAGGCTGAACACACATCAATATAATGAGTGCAACACTAAAAACAATGATATGTTCAATCAAAGCAACTGTAGACATATCAGAATGTAATATATCTGCTAATATTTGTATTGCTTGTGTGCAGCTGTATGCGTTCTCTTCAGAAACAATCAGGAATTGGAAGGCTTACAAAAAAATGTTTTAGAGCATGCTTGCCTATTATGACCTCCTGCAATCAAATGGGTGCCCACTCAAGTGACAGTCAACAAGGCTATAGCAATGTATTTTAAATAAAACAACCAAGGGGTTGTAGCAGAAACAATACCATTGTTGACCTGCAGTGTGTGCTCACTATGAACTGTGTTGTTGTCTTTCGGCTTTTCCCTTTCAGGGGTCGCACACAGTGGAACACCAGTCCGCTAATGATTGGCAGTAGATTTTCACGAATGCCGAGGTGCCAGCTCGATGTTCAACCTTCAACGAAGGCACGCCCATTTATGCATGTCTTTTGAATGCCCACCCAACTGCGGGGAGGACATGCAGACTCCACACAGAAGGCACTCCTCACACTCGAGCCGAGAATTGAATGGAAGAACCTCTTGCTTTGAGGTAACGATGCTACCGCTGCACCACCGTGGATGTCATAGACTGTAAATATTTAATGTGACTCACTGTTTTGTTTTTTTGATGCTGGCTTACTGTCTTGCATGTCTTTTGGTTAAATGGTTTAAAACTAAGTGACCTTTTTTTCTTCACCCCCCACATTCACATGAAGGTTTCACTAGTAAGCACAAAGTAACTGTCAATATTTGTGCTTGGCTCTGTGCTTAATGTTATATGATGTTGGCTTACTGACTGTTTTTCTTTGGTAAAATGTTTAACTAAATGACAGTTTTTATAAAAACATATTGCTAACGTTATAACATTATATCGGATGATCTGACTGATGAGCTCAGTAACACAGCATGTCAATTTATAGCTTGTCATGTTTTTTTTTCATTTTATAAGAAGTAAGAGTATTTATTTGAGGAAACGGACAATGTAATACTGGACAAGAATCATAAGCTTGAATGCAGAATTTTAACAGAGGACTTTATGACTTTTTTACTATAAATGTTGCATTAAGGGGTTAGCTATAATCTTACATCCATGCTTATCATACTGAAAGCTCTGCCTTTTAATCACATTACTGGTGTAAATATTTAAATTGGATAAGGTGCATTGGTCATTTTACAAGTTTCACTGAGATTTATGACTTTTTACTTTGCACTTAATCCCAAACATTTCTGATATATAATAGTTTTTCTGATGAAGTCTTTACTAAAACAAAAACACACCCACTGAGGGTATAGGAACACTGAATCTACCACCATCACAGATTCAGCACCCCTGTACGCTCATTGTCTGCACCCCCCCAGAACAAAAACTGCTGCTATCAAATAGTTACCTGCTCAAGTGATGCAGGTACCACACCAGTATTGAATGGAAGATCATGCCACACAGTCTGCAAACAGCAATACTAACACTATCACTGCAGACTCCACTTGTTCTGTGAATAAGCAGGTTAAACACAATAGAGAAAACATCAGAAAATACAGCAAAACATGCAAGCATGCGAAACCATGCAACATCAACAACAATCACAACACTTATAGGGAGGTAAAATATGCAGATTATAATGTGTCTGTCAGATGCACATAATAAACTGTTATTTAGGTTGTGGATGTATTTAAAAAAAAAATGTATGCTGACAAAATGGACCAAAAATACAAAATGCATCAACACTATAAGTTTTATACACAGTTGTAATGTCAGCTACCGTTTCCTGATTTTACTTGCCTTCATGATGTATTCCTACATGCTAATTAATAAACATGACATTTTGAGAAATTCAGGCCTGAAAACAGTGGAATATGCATCTCAGTTCATAATATACATGAAATATTCAACATACCCCTCTCACTTCTCTGCTGTTCAAGCCTGTGCAATCTGATTGATGAACATAGCTCTGTTCCAAGTGTGGTCCTTGTCATCTGACATTAAAACAAAAAATATTCCTAAAATAACAAGGACAGACATTTCACAACACACTTTGTAGACAGTTATTCTGAAAATCACCAGTGCAACACAATATTCAGTTGACATTGTTAACAAGTTTGAGTACAGATGGGAGGCTATAAGATTCAAACCTACAAATGCAACCTCCATCCAAACTCTAACCTTGTGACCTACCTGCCCACCTATCACATCTTAACTAGTAAAACAACTTTTCCAGCCAGTAAGAAAAGTGAATGGTATGGCATCACCCTAATGGGGGATGGTCTACTGAGAATGATCCCGGCTTAGGATTGCAAACTATGAACATGTGCTGTTTATGTAGCTAAATGTTTTCAAATTACATTCCTGTCAGCACTGTGATCTGAAGAATTAGCAGCAGCTGAGATAATCCATTCTTCAGACAGTCTGTTCTACTATTGATTTCAGCATTACATGACACAACAGTCCTTCATAGCATTTTAAACAGAATATAGTATTAACCTACTAAACTGACTGATGTTAATGGAATGTTATGGATTACGGATATATTAGTTGGAATTTGATAAATAGAACTATTTGCAACAATACTCAAATTATACATTAATATCAGTAAGTAGAACATGGTTTCCTAAAAGAATCCTATGGGTATATAAAATCAGTATAACAGTTTAAGAGATGTGTCCCCTTTCAAGACTTCATGACATAGCACACAAAATGTAGACATGTTGGTTTGCATCCTTACAAGCTGAGCTAATGCTCAGCACATGCTACTCATAAACAAACAGGTACTGTTCTTCAAACACTATTATTCAACAACTGATGTTATCAGGCCATTACAGATTATGGTGTTATTCACAGAAAGCCTAGATTACTGAGTCATTATTGTGCACATCACACCTTAATATAAAGTATTGCAGCATGGTAAAAAAATGATATAGGTGAAGTTATCCAAGGTAACAGGTTCCTCTTTGTGGTTTGGAAGCCACAACATATCAAAATTTAGACATGGTGGCCAGTTGCTTTACAGGCCAAGATAGCATTCAGCTAGACTTTCATTCCACAAAAAAGTACTACATGTGTTTCTTAGAAATACTGCGATAAATGGCAGAATATGGAAAATGCATACAATTTCTACTCTTCTCATAGTGAAGACATAACAGCTATCAATACATAACTCAAAAATATGTTTAACTGATTAGACAGTCATTCATTTTTACATTAAATAAATGTGTCCGTGTACTTGTGTAGGAAGAATTATGTAAATAAGTCATATACGTGTTTGTCTTTCACTTTGTAAAGATCCAATGTGTGATACAGTGGGACTATATTGGAAAACTACAAAATACGCAGTCATCTGGGGTTAGGCGCTTTAGGCATTAGTGATGCACAAGGACAGAGGCTAAGTGAAATTATGTAGTTATGTTTTAAAACACAGGCACATCTTCAAAGGTTATTATTTAATTACTAAATAAAGAGCATAGGTATTGAACCCATAGTCAAGAGGACAGTAAGTATAACATCCACTGAATTATCCACACAAGCTAATTCCACAGCAAGTAAAAGATGATTATAAATTGATACATATGGGTCAAATAGTGGGACTATAATGGTAAACTACAGAATGAGTAGTCATTCGCGGTTAGGCACTGTAGGCATCAGTGATGCACAAATACAGTGGCTATGTGCAATTATGTAGTTATCTGTTGTAAAACATATGTATATCTTCAAAGGACATAGCTACAGTTATTATTCAATAATTATGTAAAATGACAACATGGGTATCAAATCCATAGTCAAGAAGGCAGTATATACAAAGTCCAGTGAATTATCCCCACAAGGTAATTCTCACAGCAGCTAAAAGATGTTTATAAAAATATATCCATGATACATATGTTTCAAACAAATATCTGTAAAATCTGTAGGAATAATAAGGAATACAAATAATATTGGTACTTACAGTAGGGATCTATCGGCTGCCTCCACACCTCATCAACCCTCCTTCAAATTTCGGCAGCATCCCTCAGATGCAGGTCAGTAGATCACTCTTCTTCATTGATGCTCCCTCGCAATCTTTTTCTACACATCAGTCATAGTGAAGTTCCTGAGCTTGGCTCTCATCATCTGCTCCAATTAGGCATAGACTGTCAACATCAGGGTAATTTCTTTGTCATTCCATTTGGGTGCACAGACATGTCAAAACCTCCTCGAAGTCACCATAGCAATTTTCAATTACTAGAAATCTGAAAAACACAAACACAGAGAAATGCTCACTGAAGTACCACTCAGTTCACAGTTAGCAATGGTCTGATCAGTAAATGTATCAAAATCAACATTTGAAAGTGGTTCTGATGTCATGCTCTAAGATTACTGGAACATAATGGGCATGTGTCACACATGATATAATTTATCGATACCTATGGGGTGTTTAAGCAGTACACCTAGTTGTTTTGGTACATAATGGTGATTTACGCAAATCCGTGTAAATGGAATTCCAAAAAATATCAGTTTTAAGCAACCTCATTAATTATGTATGGTATAAATGGTACTTAAAGCTGTGTGCACACAAGGTGCACTTTGATTTTGTGAGTCTGATTGAAAGGTACATTGGCAACTGGTGGAATTTATGTAGTAGTAATTAATACATATGTTACTATTAATCATTTCCAGAGATACATGTTTAAAATCATGTTTAATCAAAATGTTAATTTTAACAGAAGTTCAAAGTTCTTTGGAGTCATATTTCCTGGAAAATTATACATACAGTTGTTGTTCTCCTAAATATTTTGGTTCTATCCCATATGCAGTTCTATCAACAGACTTCCACTGCAAATAATAATAGCATATGGAGGAGGATTTACAGATTATCCACAATTTTTACTGGTAATTCTTTGTACAATGTGGTCTAACTACAGAAACCTATAGATTACAGCAGCATCGGTATTTAATATGTGACATTGATATTAAGGATATTTCTTATATCATGTTTCCTAAAACAATGGCAAAGCATGTGCTGTTACTGTTACAGATATTTCTTTAATGACACTTCTTAACAAAGGTGTTAGCACTACTGTCTCAATTTACTATGCATCTGTACTACCTTTGTATCTGGAGGTATTCCAATGCATTCCATAGGTTGTTTAATTGTTAATTGATTGTAGTAATTTAATATACAATGCAAGCAGACTCTGGTGGCATGATGCTGTTGTCTTTAGACCTTCCTTTCAACTTATATGTAGTGTCAGGGTTTGAATCCCAGTCACAAACTGTCCAGATTTTACATGTTATGTTGATTTTACAGATGTTGGATTAAGGCATTGTGGACACTTTTTACGTCATGTTACTATTTATCACAGACAGTGTTGTACACATTTTTGCATGGCATAGGAATGCATATTGTTTATTTTTACATATTCTGTTCACAGAATCAAATGCATAAATATGCTCACCCATAATTATTATCATGTGCGTTTCAATGTTTTTCAGATGGACAACCGTCCTAGGGGTGACATCTTATTCCATCAGGAAAATTATATCATCACCGATGCTCTCCACCATCATGGAAGGAGTCCCCTAAGCCATTCAGGGGATACTGTGTGAAAAAAATGAAATCTGGATGGACCTTACCAACATAATCATTGCAGCTGTAGGCCACAATTGATCCCACAAGGCCTGCACACATCACTGCTTGGACATGATTCTTCATGCAGCCAATGGGGTGACACATTATGACAGGTCAAATGATGAGACCAATAGTGGGCCACGACTGACCCACCCTGATAACATCACAATTTTTTTGGCCTCACTGCATAGAGCAAGAGGGCAGTGATGAATCCCTGGTCGTGGAATTAAAACTGGGCTTACAGGATGATCATGTATGTATCCATGTTCAGTACAGGGATGACAATTTTGATACTCACTGTGTATTGGTTCAGCATTCACATTCATGTATTCCTGTGTTTGGTTTACAGCAGCAGAGCTGAGTCATTAATGCACTTCCACACAGAGTGAGGATGATGAGATGAACATAAGTATAATTGCATGCACTAGCAGATATGAGTTACAGACAGAACAGCACAAACTACAGTTGTAATGTTTATTGCATTAATATTCACAGGTCTATCTGCTTTGGGGCCACAGTAGGGAACAGCAGATGAGATAGGCAGTACAACTATGACCCACTATTTTAAAAGACTATACAAGGTTAATATCTACAAACCTAAGTATATTTTCACTGTTAAAATGCTGTACTGGGTCCATAGCACTAGAAATTACCCTAGTGCTCCTATTAATTATTACAATTGTACCAAACCTAGATTAACATATAGTCATTCACTATATTGCTGTCCAAGGATAAATACCGGTGTTTACTTACTCCAGAAGTTTATTTTAAGCTGCCTGTATAACTATAGGTTAAATCTAGCTTCATGTAGTGAGTTACCTACCTTGCAAACACTGAACACAGGTACCTTGAGATTTGGTTCATCCCAGCTCCACTCGCCCTCACTTCGCTCAGGCTTGCTCCATGCCCCACCCTGCCTCTAAATTCCACCCGCCCCTAGTATCACTAAATTTATACCTATTAAGCCACTCCCCCTCCTAATTAACCAATCACCAAAAGCTGTACTCTAACAGCTCTGCCTACCTCTAATAGCCAATTACCAACTTGATCAACAGTCTGTTCATAAAAACAACTACATAACACTAAAACCTGTCACAATGCCAGCACCCAAAGTACTCCTTATTCTTCCTTTAGTACCCCCTGCTAGTCCTCCCAAATATCCTCAGAATCTATGAAAATCAGTTCAACCTAGGTTTTCAATACCCTAAATTCCATACCTCCTCCCTACCAGTATTGAACAAACATGAATACTTCTCTACTCCCCTTTCATCCAACTCCACTACCCCCAAATAATTCCATCCAATCAGATCCAATCACTTCACCCCAAAAATGAAACATTACCAAAAACTCTTACTTAAAATACTAAAACTCATAGTTAACTTATGCTACAACCTCACAATGCATGGCAACATCCACCCTAACCCTGGCCCACCCGCTACTGCTGCACCCAGCTCCACACTAATATTCCTACCAACATTACTCTGTCTAATTGACACCCCCAACTCATTCAGGCCTGTCATCTAAACATTAGAAGCTTAAATAATAAGGTTCACAACCTGAACCAACCTGCACACCCTCTTAGCAGTCCATTCCCCAGACATACTATGTCTTACTGAAACCTGGCTAAAATCAACAACTAAAGATAATGAGGTTATACCCCCTGGGTATCAAATACTTAGACTTGACAGAGTTAATAGAAAATGTGGTGGATTCGCTGTTCTCTACAAATCTAACCTAACAGTGACTGCAGAAATCCAACAACCTCCCCGAGATAGTAATGCTGAAACCCTGATTACCAAACTTCAGATTAACAAAAACAAATGTAGATATATTGTCTGTGTCTACATTCCCTGGGTAAAAATGCTAGCACTCTAGATGACATCCTACAGTGGATATCTGGTAACTACCCTCAAGAAACTATTGTTCTTGTAGACTTTAACACTGACTGGAGTTCCTGCTCCTCTGAATCTCCTAATGCCCATGTTATGCTATATGGGTTTTTACAGGTCATTTTCACTCCCACCAGGCTTAATAAATCTAATAACAAAGAAAGTACCCTAAATTGGATATTTATCAATGGCCATCCCCAATTATACAAGTCCGGGACTCTGCCTGATGACCTAAGTGACCACTGCCTCACTTATATAATTAAGCTCAAAGCTGAAAACCTCCAATTACCCACTTACAAAACAATAAGATCCAAAAAAAGCTTTAACATCACCAACTTCCAAAATGAGGTCAGAGCATGCAACTGGTCTCCCCTAAAACTACTTCCACTGGATGATGCAGTGGAATACTTCAGTAACAAATTCTTTGCCATCCTTGACTCCCATGCCCCTACCCACTCCATCAGAACCAAAATTAAATTAGTACCTTGGCTCTCAAAAGACACAAAATCTAAAATCATACTTAGAAATAAAGCATGGGCTACTTGGCGTGCTACAAAAGACCCACAACATCAACTTAGATATAGACAATTAAGGAACAATACCAAAAAATATATTATTCTTTACTAGAAAAACCTCTGTTACCATCTGCAACAGAAAAACCATAACAAGCCCCAAAATCCTGGCCTGGCATAAATAAGTTACTTCACCCAGGACATACTTCTACTCCCTCCCCTTTAGCCTCTACCAATGACTTGCCAGTAGACACTGCAAATACCTTCAATAGCTTCTTCACAGAAGTTATCCAGACCCTGTCCAGCCAACTCACTCCCACCTCTTCTATCTTAGATAATGACACATCTAATACCCCTCTCTCCTTTAGCTTTCAGCTTGTCCCTATCACTCTAATGCAAAGTCTTATCAAGAAATTAAAGCCTACCACTCTGGCTGCTGACCTCCTCCCAGCAGAGTACTTGCAAAAGGCTGCTGACATCATAGCCTACTCAATTTCAATCTTGATAAATAGAACCTT
Source organism: Protopterus annectens (assembly GCF_019279795.1). Classification (NCBI taxonomy): domain Eukaryota; kingdom Metazoa; phylum Chordata; order Ceratodontiformes; family Protopteridae; genus Protopterus; species Protopterus annectens. The sequence goes on from NC_056732.1 coordinate 963,089,644, forward strand.
ATGCAAAGTCTCCATCCCTTCAATTTGGAAAGTATCCCATGTTATATATCTACATAAAGGCAGTAGCTCCCTAAAACTATCAAACTTCAGACCCATAGCCATTCTATCTCCACTAGCTAGAATAATGGAAAAATGTGTCCATAAACAACTCATGTACCACCTAATTCAAGGTAAGCTGCTGGCTGACTCTCAGCATGGCTTCAGCCCATTCCACAACATCACATCTGCTCTTCTCTCTTTCTCTAATGTCATTAACCATAACCGTAATAGCAACCTACTTTCCTCCACTCTCTTTCTAGATCTATCCAAGGCTTTTGACATGGTTAACCACCAGTTACTCATCCATACCCTGAAAACCTTCTTCTTAGACTACCACTCTCTCCAGTGGTTTCAATCCTATCTATCTGGACACCAACAGGCAGTCCTATGGCAAGATAAGCTATCATCCTGTCTACCCATCTCCTTAGGAGTCCCACAGGGCTCAATACTAGGCCCCCTTCTGTTCTCCATGTTTATTATTGACCTCCACACTGTTATTCCTAAGGCAAATTGTACTCATTATACATACAACTCCATGCTGATTTGCTCAGCCACCTCGCAAGCTGATCTGCTGTCTTTAACCTGGACTACTTTCATTATGGTTGAAAACTGGCTCACTAATCGCCGTCTATTAAACCCTAAAAAAACAAAGTTGCTCCTGTTCACTTCCACTCGTAGGTCCAACCCTCCTACCATTACCATAAAATCTAACAATGGGGCCATCATCTCCCCTGAAGCCCAAACCAAACTCTTGGGAGTCATAATAGACAATAACCTTACAGTTGATGCCCATATCAATCAAATCATCAAAACCATAAACAAAAATCGTGGATCTCTTTAGAAGCTCAAACCCTTCCTCACTCCTCTTGCTAGAACTGCTGTTGCTCGTTCCCATCTCCTATCCACCCTCCTTTACACCTCCCCTCTACTCACAAGCCTGCGCATAACTGAAATTAATAAATTATCCCACTGTTACAGCCATATCACTAGATTTGCAACTGGTTCAGCGTATAGGACTCATCACTGTCACCATCTAAATCTTCTAGTGTGGCTTGAACTACCTTCCCTACTACATATTAACCAGCTCATAGTAGCTCATAAAGCTCTCTACCACCCTGATAATACACCAGCACTCAACAATATTGTCAGCCTATATAGTAATTACAGAATACTTTGTTCATTCAACAGACTAGTGATCCAAACAATCAAATCCAACAACACAGCTGGTGATGCCTTGTTTGCCAACTCAGCTGGTAAAACCTGGAATCAACTCCCTGCTACCTTACTCTTGAACCCTCACTATACTATTCAAACAAAATATCAAAAATATTTTAAATCACACTGCCTGTGTCTTTGTTCTAATCCTGACTAGCATCATCTCTGTGTCTCAAATACTCTAACTCAGTTGTATAATGCATACTAAGTGTCCTAATGAAGAATTTCATAATTCTATCTTTTATCTTTTGTCCTATACTTGTATAGTGTTAATTTCTGATTTAAAAAATTGTATAAACAGTGTGTCCCATCTATTCTATAAACTGTCTGTCTGTTGTATTGTATAGATTACATTTCTGTGTGGAGCTTTTCTCCCCAGTCCTCTGTTGAAAATGAACATGTATCCAGCTGGACTATCCCTGTCAACAAATGTAAAAAAAAAAATATATATATATATATATATATATATATATATATATATATATATATATATATATATATATGTATATATATATATATATATATATATATATATAAATATATATATATATATATATATATATATATATATATATATACATGTACTGTTCCTGTGCATACTACTTTGTTAGTGCCCACACCTCCACACCTCATTTAATGGCACTGCTGTTTATTGTTATATTGTTGTTACTATAGCATTGAACACTACAGGTACATCCAGTGAAAGGCAAGCCATGTATTATCAAGTGCAGAAAGACCAGGTATATTACAATGACATTGTCAGCACTTTCAACAATATTTAGCACATGTGATGACTGACAGCTTTGCAAATATTTGCCAATACAGGCTCTTCTGGTATACAGTTGCAATGTCCATCACATGAGTATTTGCAGCCCATATTACTGTCTTGTAAATGTGATGTTGCCAGTATTAGTTTTGATAACTACATAAGTGTGCTACCTTTCTCTTTACTTTCTCACTGCTGGATGCACAGTACAAACCACAACCTCTGCCTAGCAGGAGTCCTCAAGTGCACATATGACTGGTATGTGTATGTTACAGATTCAGTATTGTTTTAGTGTGTTCACTTGGTAAATGTTGTGAATAATGTAATCCGTAATGCTTCTTTTTCCCTACTCTAGTTGAAGTTCAGCACAGTGGATCAACAACATCCCATGAGTAATAAACTGAAACACGACCAAACTTGTAAAAAACACAAGGCTGTAATCCCTCAACCAGAACGTCGCTTGACAAACAACCCAAAAAGGCTCCAAATGCAAAAAATATACTAGAATACGAACATGTTTCTTAGCGCTTTCACCTTTATTACATCAAAGGCTTCATCAGCGTGAAATGGTGTAACAGTTACAGAAATTTTATATGCACTACATCATGCACACACCTCCCATTCAAACCAATATGCTTTCAGAATAGCTTTGCTCAACTCAATTTAAACTTGAACTTAAAATTGCACATACAAACATATAATAAAACAAAAAAAAAACAAAACTATGCAATGAATAATCAATAGTATTGTATAAGCAGTGATATGTTAAAAAGCTGAAAAGCTAAAAAACCTAAAGGTGCTGTAAGCACATTGTCCTGGTCTATGTCTCTTTATTTTGTAGCAGTTTGATGAAAGTAGGTATTGCCAGCACAGCTAGCTGGAATTTTGTTAATAATTATATGTCACTGGTGAATATCAAACTGATTTATACACAATGCCTGTGTACAAATGCATTAGAACTGTACGTCATACAAGATGCTGGTGTTACAAATGTATTAGAACTGTATATCATGTGTATATCAAACTGATCTGTACAGACGTTTATGTTGAAATGTATTTGTAAAGTGCTTGTGTTTGAAATGTATCCACACTGTGCCTACTGGAGAGAACAGAAATGTACATCCACTATTGTAACTGTTTAAATGTATATGTTTTAACAGAGGAAACTGGGAAAGAGTAGATTAACCTCAATCCAGCAAACTTTTAAAAAAATCTAAAATTAAATCACTTTATAGACTAGGCTATACAAATGCTGGTTTCAATGCAGCTAGAAATTACAAAGTCTGTACTAGGAAGTTTTCTGTGTTGTCTTTGGGGTGACTTAATTACTACTCAGGAAGTGTTTAGGTATGCAATTGTTTTATGACTTCCAGCACCTGCCAAAGATTAGAGCAAAAGCCCTGTGTGTATATTTTTACAGGAAGGTGCTAAGTCCTGCCAGCTTCCAGCAATGGGGGTTTGCATTGGAACTAGAAATCAGATGACCAGAAGTGATGTCATTCTGCAAGCTATCTCAGAAGTAATATTTTAGATATTATTTTGAGAAATCTATTAGTGAGACAGAGCATTCTGTATTCTGTCTTGGGCCTGACAACAACAAGAATCATTCATCACATCATCTGTCTTGCTCTATTAAGTAAGTTGTTAGGGATCAGTATAACTTTCTTAGATTCAGTGAGGAATATAGTGAAACTTAGTTTAGATATTGCTTTTCTTTATTTGCTTAAGACTGTCCTTCGATGTTATTTTAAATATTTCCTGCATTTTGAACTCTGATGTCACTGTGAGTATGGCCTTTTTCGGTATTTTCTGGTTAGGGGTCGCCATAGCGGAATTCCAGTCCGCAAATGATTGACAGTGGATTTTTATGGTGCTAAGTTGACAGCCTGATGCCCAACCTTCAAAAAGGACACACCCATTCACACACGCACCTACCTGCATGTCTTTAGATGTCACTTGACTGCAGGGAGGACATGCAGACTCCACACAGAAGGCGCTCCCACCAAGAATCGAATGGGAGAACTTCTTGCTGTAAGGTGACAACACTAACCACTGGACCACTGCGGCCATTGTCACTATGAGTATATATTCAGTATTTTCATGTACCTTTATTATTTATTATTAAATACATTTAAACCTATCATTGTGGCTGATCTTTGTAGAGATATTTAAGATTTGAGAGTACTTGCATCCTTATTTGGTGACACTGGGTGGGCCATTCCTAATAGCCTTGCTCTTGATTAAACTACCATTTATATTAATATTAATTTAATTCAGTAAGTTGGGTACCTTTGGAAGAGCCTTAAGGGAGCTGGCATGAGTGTCTGGTGGCAGTATTAATTACCTTATAGTTCAGGTAGAAGGGGTCAAAGCTAGTAAACCTGTGCCAGCCTTTCCCAGGAGTCTTACTGGGGATCTGGAAAAAGAGGGAGAAAACAGCCCCGGACTGACTGTGGTCTCTGTGTGCTCTTAAGAGAAATTGCACTTGATGCAGAGAGCTGCATCTGGAAATACTGTGTGTGTAACTGCTGTCCTCACAGTGAACATCCCCCACTGGTGCCAGTGGTGAGGATTGAAGTTCCTTGATTATTAGTCCAATGGTGGGTAATCACATATTTATTGGTTGGCAGTGGTGGAATATTCACATCACATATTGGTTGGCAGTGGTGGTATATCCATATCCCAAGCACATCAACTGTCTTTACCATCCAGCAGCCCATCAAGCAGCCATGATGTTGTCCATGATGTGTCTCAGCATGGTAGTGTGGCCCCTGACACAGAGGACCTTGTTTTATTAAGGCAGTCCACCCATGAAGTTGACATGGATGTTGTACCAGATGTATCATCAGATGTGGATGCCCAATTTTCTACAGATTCAAAGGATGATGACATAGTGGATGTTGAACAGGGTGAGGCCATTTGATCAACATGTCACAGTTGGGAGCGCTGATGCTGGCAGATCCACAGAACAACAAGACACAGGGAGCTGCCATAGATGTAGGCAAGCAGATGTTGGCCATGGCCAAGTGTCAGATGGTGTCTACCTCCTGCTGCAGGCAAATGAACGGGCACAACAGACATCCATGCACTTGCCTGTGCCACAGATCATGAAGCACACCAGCTATTTGTCATGCATGAAGGACAAGAGTGCAGACGCAGTGAGGTTATGGTTGCATTGGCTGCTCAGAATGAGAATTTGCTATTTGCAGCATGGTCAGTGAAAAACCTGGCCTCTACAGTACTGCAGCAGTGGCATACTATTAACAGGACTATGCGCAGCTGATTGCAACCTGTGAGAGGCAAGCCACCTGTCTGCAGAACCACCACTGACTATTGGGAATCCTTGTCTGTAGTCCAACCTGCACAGATATTAACTGCCATCACATCTGCTGAGGTCCCACCAGTCATGAGGATGTCAACTTGCAGTCATGCTTCTTCATCTGAACATGGTCTCGTACCCCTGTTCATCTCCTCTGTGTAGCAAGCAGCGCAGGACATGTCTGTACATGGCCATGGCAGGGCAGATCATAGTGTGAAGCATCCACAAGATCTACCAAGACTTCATTATAGTGTGTCCAACAATGTAGTACATATAGCTGTGTCATATCCACTATACTGTGATATGTGTTTCTGAATAAAACTGTCTGCATGACGTCATGTGTGATTAGTCTTTTTTGTTATGATATTTTAAATATATTTAAGTGTAGCACTGATGTGTGCTCCTTATTTTTTAACATACAGTGATAAAACAAACTGAATGTGTATGCATACCTGTGTCGGTTCTGCGCTGAGTAGATGTTTTTATTTTTAATATGTTTGCATATGTTCATATTGGAATATGTTATGCTCATGTTTTGCGTGATACTCATTATGTACATCTAGTGGGTATTTGCCATTAGATACAATGTGTGTGCTGCTATTGTGGGGCATCATCTGAATATCAATGTTCAGTCTGTGTACTCCTCTACATGTGGCTTGTCATGACTCAAATGTCTGGGACAGATGCTGCTGTGTAGCCTGGGGCTTCACTTGTGGTCAGACCCTGTGTTGCTTACTCCTGTGATTTCTGTCCCCTATGTCCTCCGGTTCTTCCTCCTATAACTGTGGGATGCCCTCTTCAGACATCTGTGTTTCCTGTGGTAGAGCACCCACACCTGCAGCTGGAAGACTGCTATGTGCTTGGCTTAGCATGTTGCGCAGCATGACATACACTGTTATCATCTGTGCTGCCATGTCATGTTTGTATTCCAGTGTACTCCTGCATGTGTCCAGACATCTGAACCTAGCTTTCAATACACCAAACACACAGTCTAGGTGTTTTGGGTTTTTGCATGTGCTGTCTTGTAGAACTTCTGTGCAAGATTGGATGGTTCACAGTCCAGGGTCATTAGCCATGGCTGAAGAGGATAACCACAGTCACCTGTTGTAAGGAGTAAAACACTTTTGTTCAGACTGAATATTGTTGAAAGGGAAATCCTTAATTTACATCCTTGCTGTGTTCTAGTACTTACCCAGAAGCAACCCTTGTAGAATTTCACCTTGCTGGAATGCAGCCCTGAGTCCACATTCCCTCTAAATGGCGACACCATGGACACTTCCAAGGTGTGTGGCCATGATATTTGTTATGCTGTCATCTGCTGCACACACAACTTGGCAGTTAATGGATGGCCAACCCTTTTTGTTTATGTATCAGTCTGCTTCTGGATGTAGAACTGGGCATTAGATTTCTCCTCTCCGTGGTTGTGGATAAAAAATGTATGTAGTCATCCACCTTGCTGCAAATTGTTTACATGAATTTTGCCAGGATATGAGTGACAGCTGTCTGTGATACTCCCACAGCATCCTTCATGTGTCTCTAGAATGTCCCAGATGTGAGTATACCCAGACAGAGACACATTTTGTTTTTTGGGGGGGGCTTTCCTCACAGGGTCTGCACAGAGATACATGGGGTACACATGCTATAGACAACCTGCACCATTTGTCTGTCTATCTGAAATCTCTCAATTATTTTCTGGACTGAGAACTGGTTTAGTTGCAGCCTTGCTCTGACTTTGGTTGGCTGCCTTCAAGGATGCACAGCCATACCCTCATTTATGGCTTGCATCAGTGCTGACTGTTGCAGTATATTAACAGCAGGTTGTATTGCTATATGTTTTTTTTTTCAGTTTTGCTCTGTGTTTCAACATAATCCATAGTATTCATATGAATTTCTTGGGATCTGTAATGTATGTGCCAAGAATTTCAGAAATGGAGTTGGTGTAGCTGTTTGTTGCATTTCAGTTGCATTATGTGTGCATGATGTTTTTTGGAATCACACTGTCATATATGGAATCCCTAATTATCCTACAGCAAATAGTTAAGTAGTTGATTTGCCTTCAGCATGTCTTCTGGAATTGCATCTGCAGTACGTGCACTGAAGTCTTCCTTTATTATGCTATGCTATCTGCAAATAGCTTCTGTAAACTTTATGGAATCCAGCCCTTCCTTTCCTTGTGTTGTAATATGGCATTCACTGAGGATTTTGGAAACAGTCAGTGTTGTACTTTGTCACATGGACACTCACATTGTGTTTTTGAATCCGACGGGCATGCGCAAAATCCATAATTATCCTGCACTGAATAAATAAGTCCTCAGATTGCTTACAATGTGTCTTCAGAAGTCATGTCTTGAGCTGGTGCTCTTAAGTCTTCCTTCAATCTATTGTGCTGCCTGAAACTAGCTTTTGGAATCTGTCCCATGATTTTTTTTTTAAGACTAGTGACTTTGTGAGTATGTCTGATGCTTGTACATTATTAAGGTTGACCTGATAGTTTCTGAAAGTTCTATGAAATTATACAGAGACTGTTTACATAGTTGGTCCTTTAACTCTGATTAAGAAATTTAAAGGTAAATTAAGTGATGATTGTCTGACATCTATCTTAACTACTTTTCAGTATGTCTTGTTTGGCTTGATTTGCAGGTTAGGAAAAAAGTGAAGCAGAAAGACTTGGAAGGTTAAAAGGATAAATCTGCAAAAAGAAAACAAATTATGATAAGATAAAATAAAACAATGCAAAAAGTGAGGACCAAGAATGGAACATAAAGGGCAAACAAAATAGAAAGAGAGATTTCTTGAGATGCTCATAATGAGTGTCAGTTGGCTGGCTTTGGGATGTTGGGGTGCCAGCTGATGTGGTTTCTTTAGGAAAATCAAGGATGCGCACTTTTTAATAACCTCAGAAATACACAATAAGTAGAATATTTAGCTATAGATTAAAATACATTCATTTGGCCATGCAACCAGCATTTAAGGCACTAGATCAGACTGGAGTCCTGCAAGCCATAATAGTTGATGATCTGCAACTGCATTCCAGAAAGTAGCCAGCAAGGCACCAAACCAGTCTACACTTAAGTCACCTCTCAGAACAGGATATAATAGCTACAAATTAGATAGAGAGCTGGTGCAGGTTGCGTGCAGAATGTGTGCAGAATATGTGCACCCCACATATTTGTTCACAGTCTGCATAGTAACCCAGTACCAAGAGAAACAAATTTGTGCTGAGTCTAGTTATGCTAGCCACTGGGACATTTCAACAGCATATGAGAAATGTTGTAGGAGTGTCTCAGACAGCTGACAGTTGCATTGTCTCACAGTACTTGGCAGTAATGTGCACCAAGGTGGATGAATGCACCTGCTTTCCAACAGCTATATTATGCTGAAATGTAATGCAACAGTTATATGCGATTGACAACTTTCCCATGACCACTGTCCAATTAACTACACCCACATACCAATCAAAACCTTAGCAGTACCTGATGTCTAATGATACATCAATTGATCAATTGTCAGGTAGTGTGCACTGCACATGGGCTCATAACTAGCATCATGGCAACAAACCCCAGTAGTGTGCATGATGTAGTAATTTGGAGGGAAAGTGCTCTGTGAGCTGCATTCCAACATGGTGAAATACTAGAGGGGGTCATATTAGGTAAGTGCATGACCAACACTATACAATAAGCAGTAGCTAGACTTGCAACAGGATGCAAGAGGACCAAACATTAATTCTTGTTCTTCTAAAAACAGATGACTGCAGTTATCCACTGGAACCTTGGTTTATGATGCCATACAGACCCACCCCCATCAACACCTGCCAAAGATGCATGCAACAGAGTCCACAGCATGACAAGAAACACCACTGATCATTTTCTGATGTGCTGAAAGTAAGATTCTCATGTCTGTCCAGATGGTCACTGTGTGCACCATGCTGCACAATATGATAACATCAAAACACGGAGGACTACAAACCACAAATATGGGTGAACTACTCCAAGGTGTCAGATAGGTAGCTATGAGAGCTGTATCAGGATGATCAGGAGGACACAGTATGAGAAGAAATTGGCATGGGTGATGGAGGAAACAGCCATATGCTCTAACTCAGGTAACACAGCAGCATCTAACAAACAAGCCGCATGCACAGAAGTACACAGACAAAACAGTGATTTTCACATGATGTTGCCCTACAACAGCAGCACAGAGCAGAACTAAAGGAAAGAAACTATTAATTGTCAACAGTGAACATCATGATTTACTTTTAATACCTTATACACGCAATATAACAAGAAATACATTGGGATGTCTACAGAGGAAACATCACCACATAAATTCTGTCTGCAGCGTACATCACCAAAGAAGATCACACTGGCATATTTGCGGCATGCAGGAGGTGCACACAACAGAAGGTGCTGTTGTACAAATAGGATATCATTATACAAATAACTATCATGTGAAGGTAGTTGTATAATACCCAGTACCTCAATAAATCTAAGCCCATGTATCATGTGGGAATGTATCAGCACAAACATGACCTAAATGCATGGGTCATACACTAGCAGTGGTGCATCACACATAGCATAGTGATGTGTAACAGTGTTGTACAACAAACTATACAGCATACAGTAGCATGTGTAAAGACAAACATGTCAAGGATCATCCAAACTGGAACATATCACAAACAAGCCTTGCATCATTTGTCTGACATGGAATTTCACACATAAGGCAAAGGTACGATGCACATGTTATTGCTGCAACATGAGTTAGTGATAAGAATACATTCAATCATGGAAGGAGTTTAATGACAGTCAGTACATATCAGCCATGGAAAATGCAGTATTGTTTGCTTTACAGCAACATATGCATATATGTGTGCGGAATTCAGCAGATATGGGAAGGCAGACATGGGCAGTACCTGTCAACAACAGCATAACAAAGGGATACTTGCCCACAGACTTGCATTCAGTGCTGAGGGTGAGGCGTGTGCAGTACCATATTAAATGCCATAAATAACAAAGGTATGCACACAGAGGCATATATGTGCACGTGGGAATGACAGATAACAAGGAAATGTATACTGTAGCAATCAAAGATGGATGATTAAAATAACCTGCTGTTAATCATGAAAATACTAAATGTCAACTAGCAAGAGATGCAAATATGGAAGTGTACAGATTGTCAGATACAGCACTGCTGTCATCAGATTCTGAGTTAACATATACTATGTACAACATATCACAACTTGAAGGTAGTCAATTAGGTCAGAAAAATGGTTAGAGTAACCCTGTGGCATCAGATATTTGAGATACCACCTACAGATGGATTAGTGAGTGATCAGCACAGAGGTTATCATTGCCACATGATCAGAATGACACAATAGGACACACATCACCTCAACTATCAGTGTTACTCTAATGCAGTCTAGGGTACCAGTGCTGATGGTTCACACCTTAGTCCTGGCTGCTCCTGCCACATCTAGAAACTTTGGCCCATGGTGCTGTACCTAAGAGCTGGATGTGGTGACACTAGCATTTTGGAAACAGTGTGGGTTGGATCAGTAGTGTAATTTCTCTGTCTGTCTGGACATGACTGGGCTTATAGTTGACTGACCAAGAGCAGATGTGTGTGCAAGCTGCAGCAGAGACATTAATGTCCAAGGGACATGTATGGGTCAAATGAGGATCTGCCTCCCACCACTTGAAATAATTTGCTCAGTACACTTAAGGGAGTGTAATATGACATGGTTAATACTACAATACTGCTCTAGCACTGCTGTAACAATGCTTTTAATGGAGCATGGAACATATACCATATTGTCATGCTGTACAGTCAGTACTGCCATGTCCTCTCCATATCTGCTTTCCTGACCTTCATGTAACACAATATACTTAGCTGGGGAGCTACATGATATGCTACACAGGCAAGTGCACATAGAACAGAGCCACAATGTCACTGTAAATGTTCACATGCCTGCCATAGTAAGAGGACACCCTCTGACCATATCCATGCACATCAGCTACAATCCCATGTGTAGTCAGATGGACAGCATCAATCTGTCATGGGGAAGAGTCACCATCATTACCAACCTCCACATCGTTCACCAGGTCATGGTCATCATCATCATCATCATCATCATCATGTCCATCATCTGATGTCCCCACTTCACTAGAAGGGCTAACAGTTTTATCCCCTTATCAGAGAACCATATGGATGTCCCCTTCTGCATCACACAATCAACTGATTGCAGCAGTCCAGGTGCCATTGGATGTCCTATATGAGTGTGGTACCTCAGGATCATTGGATGAGCTACTGGAAGAAGCAGGTAGTGGGTGTGAATAGAAGGCAAATGATGCAGCACATGACTGACATTTGGACCACTATATAACTACAATGCTTATGATGATATGGACTTACCAGGTCAGTATGGTTGTGGGTGGTTCAGGGACCCTATAAACCAGATATATGCCATGTTTGGCCACCATCATCATCAAAACCTAGCAATACTCTGCCATCAGGTAGTAGAAGGAGTCCTATACTTCCACTGTCAGAATCACCTGTGATAATAAGCAACAAACACACAAATGAAATTACTACTCCCCTGTATATTAACCCAAATATATGAACAAAAATTAACACTGGTCACACAATTGCAGATGGTACAGCAATACATACAATCATTACAGATAATATGTCTAAATAATGCCTAGTAATAAGCAAAGAAGCATTTGCTTACCAAATGAAGATAATTCAAGACTTTGCAGGGAGGATGGAACTGGAAGAAATGAAGCAAGGAAAATATGGCAGTTAATCATCACAGTGGGAATAACAACAAGGACAGTGAATACACAATTACCTATATGCCCTGTAAGAAAACAGCTGTAACTGAAACTTGTCTGCGTTGTCCACCCATACCCGTGTCTACTGAACACCTCTATTGTATAACTGCTGTAGGTTATCAATAGGTACACATAGAAAAACATGTATCACATGAAGATGTAGCCAAATTATATTTTAGTCTACAACCCAGTATAAATGTTTCCATATGTAAGCTTACCTGGAATCTGCTCCTGGGACACACTTGTCCTCCCAACCACATCAGCACCTACATCAAGTACATAGTGCACAGTCTCCACTGAGCTATAAGGATCAATGATAGTAGACAGGAACTCCTCATTTGGTGTCAGTGATGGCTCAGTAGCAGAACCACCCTTGTAGCCAGCTTTTCTTGGGCAAATGCAGCCACCCTCCTCCATGTTGATGAAATCATATCAGTGGCTTGATGTCACACCTGCTAATAATCATGGCAGTGACCACTAACTGCTTTTACATTGTTGACTAACTTATTTCAAATTTATTTTCTGGCAGCCATATTCCCATGGCTTCTCTCAAGCAGAAATGCTCCATGTGGCCTCAGAGCCTAGATTATGATCTTACTCTCAATAACACTGAAAGAGGGGTCCATTGAATTTTAGGTTTGGGTGCCATAATTTTATATGGCATAAAACAAAGAAGAATAAAGCACATTAATATCACATAAGTAATGCATTTGGTGACAAAAATAATTAGTCTGTGTACCCTTTATCAACAAGAAACACTTGACACACACTTCTCCTTTAGTACAACAGAATGATAAGTGGCTGCCCCACCTCCCCCTCCTATATAAACAAAGGTTTGTACAAACCCACATAGGTAATGTATATATGTTTTCAACAAAAGTATCAGGATGTCTACACATTTTCAAATGAAAAACACTTGAAATACACTTCTGTTTTTGGACAGCAGAATGGTAGGTGATCCCCCTCCACACATACACAAACAAAGTTTTTTAAATACCACATAAGTAATGTATATATGTTTTCCACAGAAGTATCAGGATATCTGCATGTTTTAACATAAAAGTCAATTTATGAATGCCAGTCACTTTTCATGTGCTCACCACTCCTATGGAAGAGGTCCTGGGCCATCTCAGAAGCATAATACCAGTGTCAGCAACATGAACATTACATTTCTCTCCAATAACATAGGACAGTGGAAAAGCAAATGTTAAAACATAGTTGTGCTAAAGTATAACCTGTCTAGCTCACAAATGTAAATGTTGGCCAAAACTGCCTTTGCCAACAGTGAAGTATAAAAGGTGCATACAGATAAAAGTTCCATCTTCTCCTGGAAATATCAACACATTCATAAGAGTTTGCAAAATCTAAAATATCCTTGAATAACAAAAGCATACCTTAGCAAAATGAAGCCTTCTCTGTAGAGAAATCACCTTCAAATCTGTTTTGTCTGAATACAAAAGTCTCCACACTTTCACATTCCCTAGCTACATGGTTTCCATTTTATAGTGCAAATTCAGCCCTCTGAGCACTCTAAAGATGCAAATGAATTATGAACTCATTAGAATTGCTGAATACCAAATTTTTGACTTTGTGTAGCTGATATAAACATAGTGTAGCCTCTACGCCATTTTGTTAGCTGCTAATGGCTTGCAACTGTGAATGATTAGTGTGAGTGAAGGAAAACACAATAGCAATTCAGTCACCCTTCCATGCAGTGGGTATGTCAATGAGGATACATTTTCAAAATGTGGAACTAAATTCAGTGAGCTTTTAAATAAAGAAAAATAGCACACGTATAATTTTTGTTCATAATAGCACAAGGTTCCTGCCTTTGTTGAAATCTGTTGCTCACTGTTATGTAATTTTATCATACCTTGAAAAGAAAATTATCAAAAATGCACTAGAAGCTGCATGTCTGATATGAAAGCACAGATGAAAGAATGACCAGAATTCAAAAAGAAAACAGAGCTGCATTTCTGCAAATATATTCAAATAATTCTTGTGTGATCACTCATTGCACTAAATATGTTAACCACATATGTACTTTGAACTGAAAATGTTCAAGTATATGAACTTTTAATACTGGAGATGAAATGTGAATTGCTTCTATGCACATGATTTGACTGCTGTTGCAAAGCTGTGTCTGTGACAAAGAGAGTCAAGACTCTCCAACTGTGATTTGTAACTGCATTAGGCTGATGGTTCAAATCCAAAGCTATGCAATTGTTTAATCTATGTTTTTTTTTGGCTTTACCATTTGTGTGACATGTGGCTTAGTGCAAACATGGTAAACTGCCTAAAAATTTAAAATTTGCTGTCAACTGCCTTATAAAGATCAAACATGCTTAGTGATATTGGTCAACAACATGGCACATGTGTAATTACCAAAGTAAATAAAAGGGTTTAATAGGTAAAGTATTGTTGGAGTCCCACAGTAATTATTTTTGCTATCATAATGTAACTAATGAGTACACACAATATGTATATATTTGTTTTTTTCATTTTTTTTTTGTGTATGTATCATCTGTGCACAAATTCAATTTACTAGTTAAGGAAATAGTGAAAAGGTTTATTTGGTTTGCATTCCTTCAAACAGGCATGCTAAGTGGCAATGAGTAGACATCAACATTCTGGAGAATACTGCATGTAGAAAATATATCTGCTGCCTGGCTCCCTGGCTTTGGGGTTGTAGTTTAAGTTGCCAACACAAGTGAGACAGGGTTCTAATTCAGCTTATTCCACTTTTTAGTAAGGGTGTTGCACTGTACTTTTTCACAAAAAAGATAAAAAAATATATGTTAATATATATTGAACATGATTGAATCATGGTTTGCTGACAATCATCTACTCCCCTTCTGTAACCCTAGTATAACTGTAAAACAGAATGTATTATCTGGTCTGCAGCAGAACTCCAAAATATGTTACTAAAGTAATAAAAGTCTACCCATTTCCAGTATATTGTCAGATATTAGTCCTGCATCACGCCTGAGAAAGCATAACCCAGAACCATGTACTGTCACACACATACAGGCTTAATTGAAGTATAGCACCAGTCACTCTTTATGGTGTATATTTGTAATGACCATGGTTGGCAAACACTTCTGTGGCAATGAGAAAAAAATCACCTATGTAGAAATGTATGGATTTTCTTTTTACATAGATTTGAATCACACATTGTACATATTTCTTTTAACAGTGTGTAAGGCCCTACAAAATATGTATCAAGTCATCCCATTGATCCCTCCAAAGTCATGTCTTAAAAGTCAAATCATTTAACATATCAGTGTTGACCATTGGACAAAATGTGACCAGGTATAGCAGTGCACATGCAGTACACATGCCGGATATTTATGCCAGATGTCACATTATCCTTGCTGATTCATAAACTCCCTTCTTTGTATGGCAGTGTTCCTCTTTGCTTAACATCACTCAATCACTGTTGGCATGGTTGTGTAGGTTTGCACACTGTTAATAAAATTCAGTGTCACAAACTGGTGAGAAATTACTTTTCCTGTTGGAGGACCTGTGCAGATATGGCAGAAGATGGGAAAGATGGTGCCAAATTCAGGCTACAAAGGTGGGGTGTGGAGAGGTCAAAAATATTTGTTGCACTCCTCATGAAGTGCTACAGCCATAGGTTGCTGCAAGGGGACCATACTGGGTTTTAGTATAAGGCTGAGACTTGGAACAGCCTAGTCAAGGCTGTCTCCATTACAACTGGCATACCACACACTGGGGAGCAGGCAGGCTCAATTGCAGTTACCTGAAACAGTACAAGTATGCACAACTTGACCAGTGGCCGGATGAGTTTAGAAATGACATCTCACAGTTGTATACAGATAAAGCAACTTTAATTTTTTTTCGAAAGCTGTAGATAGCCAAGACTGGTATGCATGATGCCTTCATGTCTCTTTTTCTCCCTGTATTTATTTTACAGCTGCTCAGGAAATGTCAGCAAACAGGGAGGCACATTTTGAGAGACTGGAGAGACTGAGAAAGGCAAGGGGTATATATGCACCACAAATGAACATGATTATCTTAAAAATATTGTTATTCAATAGATTACTCGCAACTTATGCACTCATATCTTAACTGTAAAAACAAGCATGGATGCTTTCTTCTGTAGCTCTTGGTAATCATATTAGGCAAGTGTAATGGTGTATTCAGATTTGGTGGATTCAATTCTCACAAGTAACCTATACATTCATATTCAAGAAATATTATTTTTAAATTTTTATTCCAGCAATACTGGTTTTAATGTCATGTTGTTAAATGAATCTGCATTGTATTTAAAAGTATATATGAAATATCTGCATATTCCAATGATTATTTGTAACAATTCATAATCCTCTTTGGGGTTGGGAAAGCCATATAGCTAAGATAATAATAAAAGTATATTTATTGTAATAAAGCATGGTTGTGGCATATAATGGCTCTAATCATCTCTTTTTTGTTTTGATTACTAGATCCCTTCTCTCATTTTTTAAATAGCAACATACCATTCTGATGTCACACTTTTCTGCCAACAAACAAAATACTTTTCAGCACAGGAAGGTAGGCTAACCTCTATGTCTCACCTTGCCAACACTCCACTACCTGCTAAACCAACATCCAGCACCTCTGGGATACAACTTGCCATTACTGCCTCCACAGTTCCTACAACACCTGTCCTATCCACATCAGGTAGCATTGCCCTATCTGCTGGTGCATTGGTACCCTCCAGGAGTGCTGGTGGAGGTAGAGATTATATCACCTGCCAGGAGCTGCCAGAGATGGTGCATGATGTCATAGAAACTAGCCTTAATGTATCACATGTGAAGCAATCTCACAGGGAACAGAGGAAGGGGACAGTGATGACTGTTCTGAGGGGAAGGACTAGTTTCTCACTGTTCCTACACTTGATGGGCATGTGGCTCTGATGTCCTCTCTGTAAGATTAGGTTTAATTTAAATGTAGTTTGCTAAAAAAAAAAAAAAAAACTACAGTATTTTCTTTGCATAAGTCTAAGAAATGCATTCATATTAAATCAGAAATATACATTTTTACATGCAAATTCAGTAAGAAAGCAATATTTCAGTAACCATTAGTAAAGAATATTGATGAGTAAAAAGTGCTAACAGAATGTGCAGTATATAAAGTACAAAAAAGCTTGGGAACCAAAGTTAAAGAGGGGTGTAGACAGCAAATCACAGTGTAAATTGCATAGGTATGTAGTACTTCTACTAAAACACCCAACAAATGTGTAGTTTAAATTTAAAAATTGTGTAAATCAGTCTAAAAAACTGTGTTCCAGGAATGCTCATTTAAATTTCAATGTTATTAGTTAAGGGATGTTAAATCATTCTAGTAGCAAAAGGGTTAAAACATAGAAGTACGCTGTAATGTGTGAAGTAATAGACACACTTTCCCATGATTTGCAGTATGATTCAGCTACTAATGTCAGTATGGTTTCAAACTTAAATAACATACAAATTGTAACAAACTCTAGCGTATCGACTTTAGAAATTAATGTAAATGCAATCACACATGTAATTCAAAATACAGAGTTAAACCACAGCACTGCAAATGCAGACATAAACACAGTCAGTATAAATAACAGGCAGATGTCCAGAGAAAACACAAAGCAAGCATTTTCAGTGTCTCAGGTTCAAGTTATTTCAAATGCAAATGTTCAGAATGTAATACATTCTAATTGATTGTTTTCAGAAGCCAGTGCAAATATTGAACTGAGGGGAGATAAGAGGGATCAGAGTGCAGATTTTGATCAGTTTGATAAAGCAAATACCAGCATAAATGATATACAGACTTCAGGCCAAAATAAATGAGAAATGCATACCATAGCTCATGTTGATGTTATTACTAGTGCTCCAGGGCAAAATTAAGAAGAAACGCACACCCTAGCTCAAGTTAGTGTTGTTGCTAGTTCTATAAAAATGATTTTCAGAATATCTATAAAGGATGTGGCAG